>NC_140824.1:0-150000 GCF_050613455.1 Vespa mandarinia
TGACGCAACCCTGACGCAACCCTGACGCAACCCTGACGCAACCCTGACGCAACCCTGACGCAACCCTGACGCAACCCTGACGCAACCCTGACGCAACCCTGACGCAACCCTGACGCAACCCTGACGCAACCCTGACGCAACCCTGACGCAACCCTGACGCAACCCTGACGCAACCCTGACGCAACCCTGACGCAACCCTGACGCAACCCTGACGCAACCCTGACGCAACCCTGACGCAACCCTGACGCAACCCTGACGCAACCCTGACGCAACCCTGACGCAACCCTGACGCAACCCTGACGCAACCCTGACGCAACCCTGACGCAACCCTGACGCAACCCTGACGCAACCCTGACGCAACCCTGACGCAACCCTGACGCAACCCTGACGCAACCCTGACGCAACCCTGACGCAACCCTGACGCAACCCTGACGCAACCCTGACGCAACCCTGACGCAACCCTGACGCAACCCTGACGCAACCCTGACGCAACCCTGACGCAACCCTGACGCAACCCTGACGCAACCCTGACGCAACCCTGACGCAACCCTGACGCAACCCTGACGCAACCCTGACGCAACCCTGACGCAACCCTGACGCAACCCTGACGCAACCCTGACGCAACCCTGACGCAACCCTGACGCAACCCTGACGCAACCCTGACGCAACCCTGACGCAACCCTGACGCAACCCTGACGCAACCCTGACGCAACCCTGACGCAACCCTGACGCAACCCTGACGCAACCCTGACGCAACCCTGACGCAACCCTGACGCAACCCTGACGCAACCCTGACGCAACCCTGACGCAACCCTGACGCAACCCTGACGCAACCCTGACGCAACCCTGACGCAACCCTGACGCAACCCTGACGCAACCCTGACGCAACCCTGACGCAACCCTGACGCAACCCTGACGCAACCCTGACGCAACCCTGACGCAACCCTGACGCAACCCTGACGCAACCCTGACGCAACCCTGACGCAACCCTGACGCAACCCTGACGCAACCCTGACGCAACCCTGACGCAACCCTGACGCAACCCTGACGCAACCCTGACGCAACCCTGACGCAACCCTGACGCAACCCTGACGCAACCCTGACGCAACCCTGACGCAACCCTGACGCAACCCTGACGCAACCCTGACGCAACCCTGACGCAACCCTGACGCAACCCTGACGCAACCCTGACGCAACCCTGACGCAACCCTGACGCAACCCTGACGCAACCCTGACGCAACCCTGACGCAACCCTGACGCAACCCTGACGCAACCCTGACGCAACCCTGACGCAACCCTGACGCAACCCTGACGCAACCCTGACGCAACCCTGACGCAACCCTGACGCAACCCTGACGCAACCCTGACGCAACCCTGACGCAACCCTGACGCAACCCTGACGCAACCCTGACGCAACCCTGACGCAACCCTGACGCAACCCTGACGCAACCCTGACGCAACCCTGACGCAACCCTGACGCAACCCTGACGCAACCCTGACGCAACCCTGACGCAACCCTGACGCAACCCTGACGCAACCCTGACGCAACCCTGACGCAACCCTGACGCAACCCTGACGCAACCCTGACGCAACCCTGACGCAACCCTGACGCAACCCTGACGCAACCCTGACGCAACCCTGACGCAACCCTGACGCAACCCTGACGCAACCCTGACGCAACCCTGACGCAACCCTGACGCAACCCTGACGCAACCCTGACGCAACCCTGACGCAACCCTGACGCAACCCTGACGCAACCCTGACGCAACCCTGACGCAACCCTGACGCAACCCTGACGCAACCCTGACGCAACCCTGACGCAACCCTGACGCAACCCTGACGCAACCCTGACGCAACCCTGACGCAACCCTGACGCAACCCTGACGCAACCCTGACGCAACCCTGACGCAACCCTGACGCAACCCTGACGCAACCCTGACGCAACCCTGACGCAACCCTGACGCAACCCTGACGCAACCCTGACGCAACCCTGACGCAACCCTGACGCAACCCTGACGCAACCCTGACGCAACCCTGACGCAACCCTGACGCAACCCTGACGCAACCCTGACGCAACCCTGACGCAACCCTGACGCAACCCTGACGCAACCCTGACGCAACCCTGACGCAACCCTGACGCAACCCTGACGCAACCCTGACGCAACCCTGACGCAACCCTGACGCAACCCTGACGCAACCCTGACGCAACCCTGACGCAACCCTGACGCAACCCTGACGCAACCCTGACGCAACCCTGACGCAACCCTGACGCAACCCTGACGCAACCCTGACGCAACCCTGACGCAACCCTGACGCAACCCTGACGCAACCCTGACGCAACCCTGACGCAACCCTGACGCAACCCTGACGCAACCCTGACGCAACCCTGACGCAACCCTGACGCAACCCTGACGCAACCCTGACGCAACCCTGACGCAACCCTGACGCAACCCTGACGCAACCCTGACGCAACCCTGACGCAACCCTGACGCAACCCTGACGCAACCCTGACGCAACCCTGACGCAACCCTGACGCAACCCTGACGCAACCCTGACGCAACCCTGACGCAACCCTGACGCAACCCTGACGCAACCCTGACGCAACCCTGACGCAACCCTGACGCAACCCTGACGCAACCCTGACGCAACCCTGACGCAACCCTGACGCAACCCTGACGCAACCCTGACGCAACCCTGACGCAACCCTGACGCAACCCTGACGCAACCCTGACGCAACCCTGACGCAACCCTGACGCAACCCTGACGCAACCCTGACGCAACCCTGACGCAACCCTGACGCAACCCTGACGCAACCCTGACGCAACCCTGACGCAACCCTGACGCAACCCTGACGCAACCCTGACGCAACCCTGACGCAACCCTGACGCAACCCTGACGCAACCCTGACGCAACCCTGACGCAACCCTGACGCAACCCTGACGCAACCCTGACGCAACCCTGACGCAACCCTGACGCAACCCTGACGCAACCCTGACGCAACCCTGACGCAACCCAGACGCAACCCTGACGCAACCCTGACGCACCCTGACGCAACCCTGACGCAACCCTGACGCAACCCTGACGCAACCCTGACGCAACCCTGACGCAACCCTGACGCAACCCTGACGCAACTGAAAAACTTCATCATTAGAAAATACACCCGTTACAAGGCGTAACTACGGACGAAACCAGTCCCAACTACAAACTTTACCAGTAGCAACTAAAAACATAACCAGTCCCAACTACATACGTAACCAATCGCTATCACAGACGTAAGAAGTCACAACTATAAATGGAACCAATCGCAACTACAAACTAAACCAGTAGCAACTACAAACATTACCAATCACAACTACGGACGTAACCAGTCACAACTACAGACTAAACCAGTAGCAACTACAAACATTACCAGTCACAACTACACACGGAACCAGTCACAACTACGGACGTAACCAGACACAACTGCAAACTAAACCAGTAGCAACTAGAAACATAAACAGTCGCAACTATTAACGGAAACAGTCTCAACTACAGACGTAACCAGTTTCAACTACAAACTAAAGCAGTAGCAACTACAAACATAACCAGTCACAACTACAAACGTAACCAATCGCTACTACGGATGTAAGAAGTCGGAATTACGAACGTAACAAGTCGCAATTGCAGACTAAACCAGCGGCTACTACAAACATAACCAGTCGTAACTGCAAACGGAACCAGTCTTAACTACGAACGTAACCAGTCACAACGGCAAACTGTACCAGTAGCAACTGCAAACATAACCAGTCGCAACTACTAACGGAAACTGTCTCAACTACAGACGTAACCAGTTTCAACTACATACTAAACCAGTAGCAACTACAAACATAACCAGTAACAACTGCAAACGTAACCAGTCACTACTACGGATGTAAGAAGTCGGAATTACGAACGTATCAAGTCGCAATTACAGACTAAACCAGTGGCAACTACAAACATAACCAGTCGTAACTGCAAACGGAACCAGTCTTAACTACGAACGTAACCAGTCACAACGGCAAACTGTACCAGTAGCAACTGCAAACATAACCAGTCGCAACTACAAACGGAACCAGTCTCAACTACGGACGTAACCAGTCTCCACAACAAACTTAACCAGTAGCAACCACAAACATAACCAGTCGCAACTACAAACGTAACCAGTCGTAACTACGGATGTATGAAGTCGCAACTACAAAGGGAACCAGTCGCAACTACAAACACAACCAGTCTCAACTACGAACGTAACCAGATTTAACTACAAACTAAATCAGTAGCAACTGCAAACATAACCAGTCACAACTACAAACGTAACCAGTCGCTACTACGGATGTAAGAAGTGGCAACTGTAAAGGGAACCAGTCGCAACTAAAAACATAACCAGCCTCAACTACGAACGTAACCAGTATCAACTACAAACTAAACCCGTAGCAACTACAAACATAAGCCGTCGCAACTACTAACGGAAACAGTCTCAACTATGGAGGTAACCAGTTACAACTACAAACTAAACCAGTAGCAACTACAAACATAACCAGTTACAACTACAAAAGTAACCAGTCGCTACTACGGATGTAAGAAGTCGAAAATACGAACGTAACAAGTCGCAACTACAAGCTAAACCAGTAACAACCACAAACATAACCAGTCGTAACTGCAAACGGAACCAGTCTCAACTACGAACGTAACCAGTCACAACGGCAAACTGTAGCAGTAGCAACTACAAACATAACCACTCTCAACTACAAACGGAACCAGTCTCAACTACGGACGTAACCAGTCTCAACTACAAACTTATCCAGTAGCAACTACAAACATAACCAGTCGCAACTACAAACGTAACCAGTCGCTACTACGGATGTAAGAACCCGCAACTACAAAGGGAACCAGTCGCAACTACAAACACAACCAGTCTCAACTACGAACGTAACCAGTTTCTCATACACACTAAACCAGTAGCAACTATAAGCATAACCAGTCGTAACTGCAAACGGAACCAGTCTCAACTACGAACGTAACCAGTCATAACGACAAACTGTACCAGTAGCAACTGCAAACATAACCAGTCGCAACTACAAACGTAACCAGTTGCTACTACAGATGTAAGAAGTGGCAACTACAAAGGGAACCAGTCGCAACTACAGACATAAACTGTCTCAACTACGAACGTAACCAGATTTAACTACAAACTAAATCAGTAGCAACTGCAAACATAACCAGTCACAACTACAAACGTAACCAGTCGCTACTACGGATGTAAGAAGTGGCAACTGTAAAGGGAACCAGTCGCAACTAAAAACATAACCAGCCTCAACTACGAACGTAACCAGTATCAACTACAAACTAAACCCGTAGCAACTACAAACATAAGCCGTCGCAACTACTAACGGAAACAGTCTCAACTATGGAGGTAACCAGTTACAACTACAAACTAAACCAGTAGCAACTACAAACATAACCAGTTACAACTACAAAAGTAACCAGTCGCTACTACGGATGTAAGAAGTCGAAAATACGAACGTAACAAGTCGCAACTACAAGCTAAACCAGTAACAACCACAAACATAACCAGTCGTAACTGCAAACGGAACCAGTCTCAACTACGAACGTAACCAGTCACAACGGCAAACTGTAGCAGTAGCAACTACAAACATAACCACTCGCAACTACAAACGGAACCAGTCTCAACTACGGACGTAACCAGTCTCAACTACAAACTTAACCAGTAGCAACTACAAACATAACCAGTCGCAACTACAAACGTAACCAGTCGCTACTACGGATGTAAGAACCCGCAACTACAAAGGGAACCAGTCGCAACTACAAACACAACCAGTCTCAACTACGAACGTAACCAGTTTCTCATACACACTAAACCAGTAGCAACTATAAGCATAACCAGTCGTAACTGCAAACGGAACCAGTCTCAACTACGAACGTAACCAGTCATAACGACAAACTGTACCAGTAGCAACTGCAAACATAACCAGTCGCAATTACAAACGGAACCAGTCTCAACTACGGACGAAACCAGTCTCAACTAGAAACTTAAACAGTAGCAACTACAAACATAACCAGTCGCAACTACAAACGTAAACAGTCGCTACTACGGATGTAAGACGTGGCAACTACAAGGGGAACCAGTCGCAACTACAAACATTACCAGTCTCAACTACAAACGTAATCAGTCGTAAGTGCGAATGTATCCAGTCGAAACCACACACGTAACCAGTCTCAACTGCGAATGTAACCAGTCAGGACTGCGAATGTATTCAGTCGCAACTGCGAATGTAACCAGTCTCAAGTACGAATGTAACCAGTCTCAAGTACGAACGTAACCAGTCGCAACTGCAAATGTAACCAGTCTCAACTACAAACGTAACCAGTCGTAAGTACAAACGTAACCAGTCTCAACTGCGAATGTAACCAGTCTCAACTACGAACGAAACCAGTCGCAACTACAAAAGGCACCAGTCGCAACTGCAAACGGAACCAGTCTCAACTGCGAATGTAACCAGTCGGTACTGCGGAGGAAACCAGTCACAACTACGAACGTAAGCAGTCGTAACTGCGAATGTATCCAGTCGCAACTGCGAATGTAACCAGTCTCAAGTACGAATGTAACCAGTCCCAAGTACGAACGCAACCAGTCGCAACTGCAAATGTAACCAGTCTCAACTACGAATGAAACCAGTCGAAACTACAAAAGTAACCAGCCGCAACTGCGAATGTATCAAGTCGAAACTACGAACGAAACCAGTCGAAACTACGAACATAAGCAGTCGCAACAGTGAATGTATCCAGTCGCAACTGCGAATATAACCAGTCTCACCTTCGAACGAATCCAGTCGCAACTACAAAAGTAACCAGTCGCAACTGCAAACGGAACCAGTCTCAACTGCGAATGTAACCAGTCGGTACTGCGAATGTAACCAGTCTCAAGTACGAATGTAACCAGTCTCAAGTACGAACGTAACCAGTCGTAACTACAAACGTAACCAGTCTCAACTGCGAATGTATCCAGTCAGAACAGCGAATGTAACTAGACTCAACTACGAACGTAAGTAGTCGCAACTGCGAATGTATCCAGTCCCAACTGCGAATATAACCAGTCTCAATTACGAACGAAACCAGTCGCAACTACAAAAGTAACCAGCCACAACTGCGAATGTATCCAGTCGAAACTACAAACGTAACAAGTCTCAACTACGAACGTAAACAGTCGCAACTACGAACGAAACCAGTCGCAACTACAAAAGTAAACAGTCGCAACTGCGAATGTAGCCAGTCACAACTACGAACGTAAGCAGTCGCAACTACGAACGAAACCAGTGGCAACTAAAAAAGTAAACAGTCGCAACTACAAAAGTAAACAGTCGCAACAGCGAATGTATCCAATCGAAACTACGAACGCAACCAGTCGCAAATACTAACGTAAGCAGTCGCAACTGCGAATGTAACCAGTCTCAACTACGAACGTAAGCAGTCGCAACTGCGACTGTATCCAGTCGCAACAGCGAATATAACCAGTCTCACCTACGAACGAAACCAGTCGCAACTACAATTGTAACCAGTCGCAACTGCGAATGTATCCAGTCGAAACTACAAACGTAACCAGTCTCAACTGCGAATGTAAACAGCCGGAACTGCGAATGTAACCAGTCTCACCTACGAACGTAAGCAGTCGCAACTGCGAATGTATCCAGTCGCAACTGCGAATTTAACTAGTCTGAACTACGAACGAAACCAGTCGCAACTACAAAAGTAACCAGTCGGAACTGCTAATGTAACCAGTCTCAACTACGAACGTAAGCAGTCGCAACTGCGAATGTATCCAGTCGCAAATGCGAAAATAACTAGTCTCAACTACGAACGAAACCAGACGCAACTACAAAAGTAACCAGTCGCAACTGCGAATGTATCCATTCGAAACGACAAACGTAACCAGTCTCAACTGCGAATGTAACCAGTCGGTACTGCGAATCTAACCAGTCCCAACAACGAACGTAAGCAGTCGCAAATACAAAAGTAACCAGTCGCAACTGCGAATGTATACAGTCGCATCTACGAACGTAACCAGTCACAACGGCAAACTGTACCAGTAGCAACTGCAAACATAACCAGTCGCAACTACTAACGGAAACTGTCTCGACTACAGACGTAACCAGTTTCAACTACAAACTAAACCAGTAGCAACTACAAACATAACCAGTCACAACTACAAACGTAACCAGTCGCTACTACGGATGTAAGAAGTCGGAATTACGAACGTAACAAGTCGCAATTACAGACTAAACCAGTGGCAGCTACAAACATAACCAGTCGTAACTGCAAACGGAACCAGTCTTAACTACGAACGTAACCAGTCACAACGGCAAACTGTACCAGTAGCAACTGCAAACATAACCAGTCGCAACTACAAACGGAACCAGTCTCAACTACGGACGTAACCAGTCGCCACAACAAACTTAACCAGTAGCAACCACAAACATAACCAGTCGCAACTACAAACGTAACCAGTTGCTACTACAGATGTAAGAAGTGGCAACTACAAAGGGAACCAGTCGCAACTACAGACATAAACTGTCTCAACTACGAACGAAGCCAGTCTCAACTACAAACTAATCCAGTAGCAACAGCAAACATAACCAGTCGCAACTACAAACGGAACCAGTCTCAACTACGGACGTAACCAGTCCCCATTACAAACTTAACCAGTAGCAACCACAAACATAACCAGTCGCAACTACAAACGTAACCAGTCGCTACTACGGATGTAAGAACCCGCAACTACAAAGGGAACCAGTCGCAACTACAAACACAACCAGTCTCAACTACACACGTAACCAGTTTCTGATACAAACGAAACCTGTCGCAACTACAAAAGTAACCAGTCGCAACTGCAAACGGAACCAGTCTCAACTGCGAATGTAACCAGTCGGTACTGCGAATGTAACCAGTCTCAAGTACGAATGTAACCAGTCTCAAGTACGAACGTAACCAGTCGTAACTACAAACGTAACCAGTCTCAACTGCGAATGTATCCATTCGAAACTACAAACGTAACCAGTCTCAACTGCGAATGTAACCAGTCGGTACTGCGAATCTAACCAGTCTCAACTACGAACCTAAGCAGTCGCAACTGCGAATGTATCCAGTCGCAACTGCGAATTTAACTAGTCTGAAGTACGAACGAAACCAGTCGCAACTACAAAAGTAACCAGTCGGAACTGCTAATGTAACCAGTCTCAACTACGAACGTAAGCAGTCGCAACTGCGAATGTATCCAGTCGCAACTGCGAAAATAACTAGTTTCAACTACGAACGAAACCAGTCTCAACTACAAAAGTAACCAGTCGCAACTGCGAATGTATCCATTCGAAACTACAAACGTAACCAGTCTCAACTGCGAATGTAACCAGTCGGTACTGCGAATCTAACCAGTCTCCACAACGAACGTAACCAGTCTCAATTACGAATGAAACCAGTCGGTACTGCGAATGTAACCAGTCTCAACTACGAACTTACGCAGTCGCAACTGCGAATGTAGCCAGTCTCAACTACGAACGTAAGCAGTCGCAACTACAAACGAAACCAGTCTCAACTACAAGAGTAAACAGTCGCAACTGCGAATGTATCCAGTCGAAACTACGAACGAAACCAGTCGCAACTACTAACGTAAGCAGTCGGAACTGCGAATGTAACTAGACTCAACTACGAACGTAAGTAGTCGCAACTGCGAATGTATCCAGTATCAACTGCGAATATAACCAGTCTCACCTACGAACGAAACCAGTCGCAACTACAAATGTAACCAGTCGCAACTGCGTATGTATCCAGTCTCAACTACAAAAGTAAGCAGTCTCAACTTTGAATGTAACCAGTCGGTACTGCGAATGTAACCAGTCTCAACTACGAACGTAAGCAGTCGCAACTGCGAATGTAATCAGTGGGAACTGCGAATGTAACCAGTCGCAACTACAAAAGTAACCAGTCACAAGTGCGAATGTATCCAGTCTCAACTGCGAATATAACCAGTCTCAACTACGAACGAAACCAGTCGCAACTACAAAAGTAACCAGTCGCAACTGCGAATGTATCCAGTCGAAACTACAAACATAACCAGTCTCAATTACGAATGATACCAGTCGGTTCTGCGAATGTAACCAGTCTCAACTACGAACTTAAGCAGTCGCAACTGCGAATGTAGCCAGTCGGTACTGCGAATGTAACCAGTCTCAACTACGAACGTAAGCAGTCGCAACTGCGAATGTAATCAGTGGCAACTGCGAATGTAACCAGTCGCAACTACAAAAGTAACCAGTCACAAGTGCCAATGTATCCAGTCTCAACTGCGAATATAACCAGTCACACCTACGAACGAAACCAGTCGCAACTACAAATGTAACCAGTCACAACTGCGAATGTATCCAGTCGAAACTACAAACTTAAACAGTCTCAATTACGAATGAAACCAGTCGGTTCTGCGAATGTAACCAGTCTCAACTACAAACTTAAGCAGTCGCAACGGCGAATGTAGCCAGTCACAACTACGAACGTAAACAGTCGCAACTACGAACGAAAGCAGTCGCAACTACAAAAGTAAACAGTCGCAACTGCAAATGTATCCAGTCGAAACTACGAACGAAACCAGTCGCAAGTACTAACGTAAGCAGTCGCAACTGCGAATGTAACCAGTCTCAACTACGAACGTAAGCAGTCGCAACTGCGAATGTATCCAGTCGCAACTGCGAATATAACCAGTCTCACCTACGAACGAAACCAGTCGCAACTACAAATGTAACCAGTCGCAACTGCGAATGTATCCAGTCGAAACTACAAACATAACCAGTCTCAATTACGAATGATACCAGTCGGTTCTGCGAATAACCAGTCTCAACTACGAACTTAAGCAGTCGCAACTGCGAATGTAGGCAGTCGGTACTGCGAATGTAACCAGTCTCAACTACGAACGTAAGCAGTCGCAACTGCGAATGTAATCAGTGGCAACTGCGAATGTAACCAGTCGCAACTACAAAAGTAACCAGTCACAAGTGCGAATGTATCCAGTCTCAACTGCGAATATAACCAGTCTCAACTACGAACGAAACCAGCCGCAACTACAAAAGTAACCAGTCGCAACTGCGAATGTATCCAGTCGAAACTACAAACGTTACCAGTCTCAATTACGAATGATACCAGTCGGTTCTGCGAATGTAACCAGTCTCGACTACGAACTTAAGCAGTCGCAACTGCGAATGTATCCAGTCGAAACTGCGAAGGAAACCTGTCGCAACTACAAAAGTAACCAGTCGCAACTGCAAACGGAACCAGTCTCAACTGCGAACGTAACCAGTCGGTACTGCGAATGTTACCAGTCTCAAGTACGAATGTAACCAGTCTCAAGTACGAACGTAACCAGTCGTAACTACAAACGTAACCAGTCTCAACTGCGAATGTAACCATTCGAAACTACAAACGTAACCAGTCTCAACTGCGAATGTAACCAGTCGGTACTGCGAATCTAACCAGTCTCAACTACGAACGTAAGCAGTCGCAACTGCGAATGTATCCAGTCGCAACTGCGAATTTAACTAGTCTGAACTACGAACGAAACCAGTCGCAACTACAAAAGTAACCAGTCGGAACTGCTAATGTAACCAGTCTCAACTACGAACGTAAGCAGTCGCAACTGCGAATGTATCCAGTCGCAACTGCGAAAATAACTAGTTTCAACTACGAACGAAACCAGTCTCAACTACAAAAGTAACCAGTCGCAACTGCGAATGTATCCATTCGAAACTACAAACGTAACCAGTCTCAACTGCGAATGTAACCAGTCGGTACTGCGAATCTAACCAGTCTCAACAACGAACGTAACCAGTCTCAATTACGAATGAAACCAGTCGGTACTGCGAATGTAACCAGTCTCAACTACGAACTTACGCAGTCGCAACTGCGAATGTAGCCAGTCTCAACTACGAAAGTAAGCAGTCGCAACTACAAACGAAACCAGTCTCAACTACAAAAGTAAACAGTCGCAAATGCGAATGTATCCAGTCGAAACTACGAACGAAACCAGTCGCAACTACTAACGTAAGCAGTCGGAACTGCGAATGTAACTAGACTCAACTACGAACGTAAGTAGTCGCAACTGCGAATGTATCCAGTATCAACTGCGAATATAACCAGTCTCACCTACGAACGAAACCAGTCGCAACTACAAATGTAACCAGTCTCAACTGCGAATGTAACCAGTCGGTACTGCGAATCTAACCAGTCTCAACAACGAACGTAACCAGTCTCAATTACGAATGAAACCAGTCGGTACTGCGAAAGTAACCAGTCTCAACTACGAACGTAAGCAGTCGCAACTGCGAATGTAATCAGTGGGAACTGCGAATGTAACCAGTCGCAACTACAAAAGTAACCAGTCACAAGTGCGAATGTATCCAGTCTCAACTGCGTATATAACCAGTCTCAACTACGAACGAAACCAGTCGCAACTACAAAAGTAACCAGTCGCAACTGCGAATGTATCCAGTCGAAACTACAAACTTAACCAGTCTCAATTACGAATGAAACCAGTCGGTTCTGCGAATGTAACCAGTATCAACTACGAACTTAAGCAGTCGCAACTGCGAATGTAGCCAGTCTCAACTACGAACGTAAACAGTCGCAACTACAAAAGTAAACAGTCGCAACTGCAAATGTACCCAGTCGAAAATACAAACGAAACCAGTCGCAACTACTAACGTAAGCAGTCGCAACTGCGAATGTAACCAGTCTCAACTACGAACGTAAGCAGTCGCAACTGCGAATGTATCCAGTCGCAACTGCAAATATAACCAGTCTCACCTACGAACGAAACCAGTCGCAACTACAAATGTAACCAGTCGCAACTGCGTATGTATCCAGTCTCAACTACAAAAGTAAGCAGTCTCAACTTTGAATGTAACCAGTCGGTACTGCGAATGTAACCAGTCTCAACTACGAACTTAAGCAGTCGCAACTGCGAATGTAGCCAGTCACAACTACGAACGTAAACAGTCGCAACTACGAA
The DNA here is from genome assembly GCF_050613455.1 of Vespa mandarinia. Classification (NCBI taxonomy): domain Eukaryota; kingdom Metazoa; phylum Arthropoda; class Insecta; order Hymenoptera; family Vespidae; genus Vespa; species Vespa mandarinia. The sequence goes on from NC_140824.1 coordinate 13,082, forward strand.
CGAAACCAGTCGCAACTACAAAAGTAAACAGTCGCAACTGCAAATGTATCCAGTCGAAACTACGAACGAAACCAGTCGCAACTACTAACGTAAGCAGTCGCAACTGCGAATGTAACCAGTCTCAACTACGAACGTAAGCAGTCGCAACTGCGAATGTATCCAGTCGCAACTGCGAATATAACCAGTCTCACCTACGAACGAAACCAGTCGCAACTACAAATGTAACCAGTCGCAACTGCGAATGTATCCAGTCGAAACTACAAACATAACCAGTCTCAATTACGAATGATACCAGTCGGTTCTGCGAATAACCAGTCTCAACTACGAACTTAAGCAGTCGCAACTGCGAATGTAGGCAGTCGGTACTGCGAATGTAACCAGTCTCAACTACGAACGTAAGCAGTCGCAACTGCGAATGTAATCAGTGGCAACTGCGAATGTAACCAGTCGCAACTACAAAAGTAACCAGTCACAAGTGCGAATGTATCCAGTCTCAACTGCGAATATAACCAGTCTCAACTATGAACGTAAGCAGTCGCAACTACAAATGTAACCAGTCGCAACTGCGAATGTATCCAGTCGAAACTACAAACGTAACCAGTCTCAACTGTGAATGTAACCAATCGGTACTGCGAATGTAACCAGTCTCAACTACGAACGTAAGCAGTCGCAACTGCGAATGTAATCAGTGGCAACTACGAACGTAAACAGTCGCAACTACGAACGAAACCAGTCTCAACTGCGAACGTAACGTGATTTAGAATTAGACTTCGCAAGTAATATCGATACAGGACTCACTAAATGGAAATTGCTGCACATGGAAACCCACGGGTTTATGAAATTATAAAACATACGTATCTATAAGACGAATGAATATAGAGGTACGAACAAATTTCATTTCGACATTTACTCTCCGGAATACGAAAGGAGGTGGTATCTCATATCGTCCTTCCAATACTCCTTCTTTGTTGGCATTATCGATCGACAAAAAGTGAATGAGAACTTCTTTTTATAAAACGTCTTACGAGCTATACAACGCAATACGAACGCCTATATTGTTTAATTACTGTCTCATTATACTCCTAGTGCATTGTACATTGTTTAAATAATTATAAAGTAATCGTATCAATAAGACGATAGAATTTAGCGGTAAGGAAATATTCCATTTCTACGTTTACATCTCGGAGTACGAAAGGAAGCTGACGTAGTATCTCGTATCGTCCTTCCAGTGTTCTTCCTTCTTCTTGAAATTATCGAACAAGAAAGAGCGAAAGAAAACTATTTTATGTAACGCGTCTTAATAGCTATACAACGCTTTACGAAATGTAATACTATTTATTTACTCTCTCATCGTACTCCGAGTGTATTGTACGTTGTTTAATTAATATTACATTTCGTAAAGCGTTGTATAGCTCTAAAGACGCGTTAGAAAAAGTTGTTTTCATTCAACGATCTTCGATCGATAATTTCAAGTAAAAGGAACACTGGAAGGGCAATACGAGATACTAAGTCAGTCTCCTTTCGTATCCCGAGGTGTAAACGTCGAAATGAAACTCTTCCGTACCGTTAAATTCTATCCTCTTATAGATACGATTATTTTATAATTATTTAAACAATGTACAATGCACTCGGAGTACGATGAAACAGTAATAACCCAATATAGTTTTGCGTTAGCGTTGGATAACTTGTAAGACGTGATAGATAAATAGTTTTCATTCGACCTTCGTCGATCGATCATGCCAACAAGAAAGGTTCATTGGAAGGACGATAAGAGATACCACGTCAGTCTTCTTTCGTACTCCGAGGTATAAACGTCGAAATGAAATCTTTCCGTACAGCTACTCGTTATATAGACACAGTCATTTTATAATTATTTAATTACTCATCGTTGCACCGTATTCCGAGAGCAATATATTTTGTTTAAATAATTATAAAACAATCGTATCTATAAGATGAGAGAATGTAATGTTACGGAAAAATTTCTTTTCGACGTTTACACATATCAATGGAGGAATACGAAAGGAGGCTGACGTAATATCTTATACCGTACTTCCAGTATTCATTCTTCTTAGAAGTATCGATCAACAAAGAGCGAAAGACAGCAACTTTATCTAACGCGTTTTAAGAGCTATGAAACGCTTTACGAAATGAAATATTGTTTAATTTAATTACTAAAACAATTAAAAACTTTTCAATATATTTTTCTAAGAAATTATTTAAGAATTCTTGAACATCTACTCTTATCTTTATGTATTCTAACATAATTAGCTAAGTAAAATAAAAGTACATTAAAGTTTAGTAAGATATGAAAAGAAAAGATTTTTAATCGGATAAAGATATGCAGCCATTCGCTCGGTAGTACTTGCGTAATATGATTTAGAATTAGACTTTGCAAGTAATACCGACCCAGGTCTCACTACGTGGAAGTTGCTGCATGTGGAGACCCACGGACTGTCGGTGACTCTACTCTAAAATTCGCGTTCCGCGATACCGATCCGCTATACCTTTCCGCTTCAATGCACTGGCTTCATAACTAACAGGGTATGCGTAGCTTTAGCTACTGCACACCTCTTACAGATAGCTCCACCGTTTGCACCGTCCACTTCAGATATAACGGATAATTAAGCACATCTGAATTCGTGCTTTCCGAATTTCGAACAAACAAAGCGCACTCCTTAGAAATACTAATCGCGTCGCGACACTCACGTGTGTGTTGTAATTACGTAGATTCTACTGTTAGGCCGAAATTCGCGAAGTACCCCCATCGGAATTTGGAAAAAATCAAACGAAGTCCACGGTAGGACCTTTAATCACGCCCGAACACCCACGCGAGTGTTAGAAAAACGATGACTCTACTCTACAATTCGCGTTTTCGATTCGAACAATCAAACGAAGTTTAATCGCGCCCGAGAACACCAACGCCTGTGCCCGCCGACACGCGCGCCAGTGTTCTTCCTATCCTTCCCGTATTCACGCGTAAAAATCGAGAATGAATCCAGCCAGGCGACGATGCATCCGTCCACAGATGAACTTATCCCTCGATGACCTATCCTGTAAAAGAAAAAGATAAAGAGGAAATAAAAGAACAAAAGAATATATAAAACAGAAAACCATATATATATAATATAAACAGAAAATAAACATAATTAAAAACATAAACACATAATTAAACACATAATTAAATAGAGAATTAGAAAGAAACAACATAAATAAATATTAAGAATACATATTAAAAAGGAAATAACATAATAATAACATAATTGAAAACATAATATAAAAAGAAAAATTTGAGATAGAAACGAGAGCCGAAGAAAGAAAAGAGAGCCCCAGAAAGAGAGGAATAGAGAGCCCCAAAAAGATAAGACAAGAGAAACAGTTCTATATGATGCTGAGACAGCAGCCCGCACAGAAGCCCTCGCCCACAGGCCCCTCCTGTGGGTCCCACCCGAGATATATAAAGGTTAATTAATGAGAGTAAATAGAAAAGAATAAATAGAAATGACAACGGATATAAAATTGTGATAGATAAATTTCCTTATCGTTCTGTAAGAAATTATTGTACAATAAATTCTGTTATATTTCTTCTTTCGAAGAATTATTAGCTATATAAGATGGAAATATATTAATGTTTAGTTGGAATTAGTTCGAAAAGATATTGGAAAAGTAATACAATATGCAGCCATTCGCTCGGTAATACTTGCATTTAAAAGTTTACAATTAAACTTTGCAAGTATTAACGACCCAGGTCTCACTACGTGGAAGTTGCTGCATGTGGAGACCCACGAGCTAACGGTGACTCTACTTTACTCTAAAATCCGCGTACCGCGATACCGATCCCTCATGCCTTCCGCTTCGGATATCTTGGGCATGGGACAAAGCTAACAGGAAGTATCTAGCCTTAGCTACAGGGACTCCACTTACAGAAAGCTTAACCGTTCGACACCCTCCGCCTCAGGCATAACGGATTATTAAGCACATCTGAATTCGTGCATCCGAATTTCGAACAATCAAAGCGCATTAATCGCGTTCGCGACACTCACGTGTGTTATAGTTACGTAGAATCTACTGTTCTATCCAAATTCGCGAAGTAATCTAATCGATATGTCGAAGAAACAAAACGAAGTCCCCGGTAGGACTTTCAATCGCGCAAGCGAACTCTTACGTGAGTGTTAGAATAACGGTGACTCTAAGTTGAAATCCGAAGCGCATGCCGAATTTCAACACTAAAACGAAGTCCATGATAGGACTTTTAATCGCGCCCGGACACCCACGCAAGTGTTCGAAAATCGGTGACTCTACTCTAAATAAACTAATCGAATATTCGAGCAAACAAAACGAAGTCCCCGGTAGGACTTTTAAACGCGCACGCGAACACCCACGCGGGTGTTAGAATAACGATGACTCTAAGTTGAAATCCAAAGTGACATATGCTAACCGGTATTTAGACTTTCCATGATATTTGTCGGGATTTCCGCCCCGCTACCAAACATTAGGATTGTCATAACATCAGCCAGCTATGTACAGCACTACAAGGTAAACCGTTCGCGCACCCCGAATTTCAACAATAAACGAAGTCCATGGTAGGACTTTTAATCGCGCCCGGACACCCACGCAAGTGCTCGGAAAACGGTGACTCTACTCTAAAAAAAACGCGTTCGCGTGGTAATCTAATCGAATATTCGAGCAAAAATTTAAACGAAGTCCCCGGTAGGACTTTTAAGTCGCGCCCGCGTTCATTCACGTGAGTGTTAGAAAAACGATGACTCTACTCTAAACTCGCGTTTTCGATACGAGCAATCAAACGAAGTTTAATCGCGCCCGAGAACACCAACGCTTGTGCACGCCGACACGCACGCCAGTGTTCTCCTATCCTGCCCGTAACCGCGTGTAAAAATCGATGAAGAATCGTGCCAGGCGATGACGCATTCGTCCAGAGGTGAACCTATGCCTTGATGATCTATCCTGAAAAAAAAGAAGTTAAGGAGAAAATAAGAAAGGAAAAGAATATATAAAATAAAACATAATATATATAGATTATAAATAGAACAGAAATATAATAGAAAATAAATATATATAAATAGGTAAGAAACCTGTAGAAAGATGAGAAAATAGAAGCAGCTCTGCGCGCTGCTGAAACAACAGTCCGCTTCATCCCCTGGGTCCTACCTAATGCTTAAAAATTAAAATTAATTAGAATATATTAATAACAAACCTAAAAACATAAAAACATAATTAAAAAGTAATAGCATAAATAAATATTAAAAAAACATAATTAAAAGGAAATAACATAATTAAATTCTGAAAAGACATAATAAAAAGAAATAACATTATAATAAGATAATAAAAATCATAATTAAAAACATAATTAAAGAAGAAAAATATGAGTAATAAAAGAGAGCTGCTGAAAGATAAGAAAATATAAGTAGCTCTGCATGTTGCTGAAACAACAGTCCGCTTCATCTAATGGTTCCTACCTAAAACCTGTAAATCATAATTAATAAGTATATATTAAAAAGATAATTAAAACCATAAAAACATAATTAAAAAGAAATAACATAATAAAAATCTGAAAAGACATAATGAAAAGAAATAACATATTAATAACATAATTAAAAACATAATTAAAAACATAATTAAATAAGAAATATATTAGATAGAAAAGAAAGCTGCAGAAAGATAAGAAAATAGAAGCAGCTCCACACGATGCTAAGACAGCAACCCGCACAGAGGCCCACACCCATGTCCCCATCCCATGGGTCCCACCCGAGACTAATAATTCATAATTAATAATAGTAAATAAGAATGAAAAATATGTAATAGAAAAGAGAGCCCCAAAAAGAGAAGAAAAGAGAAGCAGCTCTATAAGATGCTGAGAAAGCAACCCGCACAGAGGCCCACACCCATGTCCCCATCCCATGGGTCCCACCCGAAATACACAAAGAATAATTAATGAATGTAAATAAGAATAAATAGAAATAACAGTGGACAAAAAGATGTGATAGAAAAAGTTCCTTTTCGTTGGTCTATGAAATTATTGTAGAATAGAATTCTGCCATATTCCTCGTTTGAAGTATTATTAGCGATATAAAGTGGAAAAATATTATTGTTCATTTAGAATGAGATTAAAAATATATTGGAAAAGTAATAAAATATGCAGCCATTCGCTCGGTAGTACTTGCGTTAAAGAATTTAGAATTAGAGTATGCAAGTAATACCGACCCAGGTCTCACTACGTGGAAGTTGCTGCATGTGGAGACCCACGGACTGTCGGTGACTCTACTCTAAAATTCGCGTTCCGCGATACCGATCCGCTATACCTTTCCGCTTCAATGCACTGGCTTCATAACTAACAGGGTATGCGTAGCTTTAGCTACTGCACACCTCTTACAGATAGCTCCACCGTTTGCACCGTCCACTTCAGATATAACGGATAATTAAGCACATCTGAATTCGTGCTTTCCGAATTTCGAACAAACAAAGCGCACTCCTTAGAAATACTAATCGCGTCGCGACACTCACGTGTGTGTTGTAATTACGTAGATTCTACTGTTAGGCCGAAATTCGCGAAGTACCCCCATCGGAATTTGGAAAAAAACAAACGAAGTCCACGGTAGGACCTTTAATCGCGCCCGAACACCCACGCAAGTGTTAGAAAAACGATGACTCTACTCTACAATTCGCGTTTTCGATTCGAACAATCAAACGAAGTTTAATCGCGCCCGAGAACACCAACGCCTGTGCCCGCCGACACGCGCGCCAGTGTTCTTCCTATCCTTCCCGTATTCACGCGTAAAAATCGAGAATGAATCCAGCCAGGCGACGATGCATCCGTCCGCAGATGAACCTATCCCTCGATGACCTATCCTGTAAAAGAAAAAGATAAAGAGGAAATATTATATATATATACATATATAAAATACAAATAGAAAATAAATATATATAAATCGATAAGAGGACTAGAAAAAGAAACGAAAAGAGAAGCAGCATGCATCATCCTATGGATCGTACTTAAAGCAACTAAATCATAATTAATAGAATATATTAAAAACATAATTAAGAACATAATCAAAAATATAATTAAAGATATAATTAAAAACACAATTAAACACATAATTAAAAACAAAATTAAAAGGAAATAACATACTAATAACACAATTGAAAACATAATTGAAAAAGAAAAATTTGAGATAGAAACGAGAGCCGAAGAAAGAAAAGAGAGCCCCAGAAAGAGAGGAATAGAGAGCCCCAAAAGATAAGACAAGAGAAACCGTTCTATATGATGCTGAGACAGCAGCCCGCACAGAAGCCCTCGCCCACAGGCCCCTCCTGTGGGTCCCACCCGAGACTCATAAAGAATAATTAATTATAATAAATAAAAAAGAATAGAAGTAACAGCGAACAAAAAAGTGTGATAGAAAAATTTCCTTGTCGTTCCGTAAGAAATTATTGTACAATAAATTCTGTTATATTTCTTCTTTCGAAGAATTATTAGCTATATAAGATGGAAATATATTAATGTTTAGTTGGAATTAGTTCGAAAAGATATTGGAAAAGTAATACAATATGCAGCCATTCGCTCGGTAATACTTGCATTTAAAAGTTTACAATTAAACTTTGCAAGTATTAACGACCCAGGTCTCACTACGTGGAAGTTGCTGCATGTGGAGACCCACGAGCTAACGGTGACTCTACTTTACTCTAAAATCCGCGTACCGCGATACCGATCCCTCATGCCTTCCGCTTCGGATATCTTGGGCATGGGACAAAGCTAACAGGAAGTATCTAGTCTTAGCTACAGGGACTCCACTTACAGAAAGCTTAACCGTTCGACACCCTCCGCCTCAGGCATAACGGATTATTAAGCACATCTGAATTCGTGCATCCGAATTTCGAACAATCAAAGCGCATTAATCGCGTTCGCGACACTCACGTGTGTTATAGTTACGTAGAATCTACTGTTCTATCCAAATTCGCGAAGTAATCTAATCGATATGTCGAAGAAACAAAACGAAGTCCCCGGTAGGACTTTCAATCGCGCAAGCGAACTCTTACGTGAGTGTTAGAATAACGGTGACTCTAAGTTGAAATCCGAAGCGCATGCCGAATTTCAACACTAAAACGAAGTCCATGATAGGACTTTTAATCGCGCCCGGACACCCACGCAAGTGTTCGAAAATCGGTGACTCTACTCTAAATAAACTAATCGAATATTCGAGCAAACAAAACGAAGTCCCCGGTAGGACTTTTAAACGCGCACGCGAACACCCACGCGGGTGTTAGAATAACGATGACTCTAAGTTGAAATCCAAAGTGACATATGCTAACCGGTATTTAGACTTTCCATGATATTTGTCGGGATTTCCGCCCCGCTACCAAACATTAGGATTGTCATAACATCAGCCAGCTATGTACAGCACTACAAGGTAAACCGTTCGCGCACCCCGAATTTCAACAATAAACGAAGTCCATGGTAGGACTTTTAATCGCGCCCGGACACCCACGCAAGTGCTCGGAAAACGGTGACTCTACTCTAAAAAAAACGCGTTCGCGTGGTAATCTAATCGAATATTCGAGCAAAAATTTAAACGAAGTCCCCGGTAGGACTTTTAAGTCGCGCCCGCGTTCATTCACGTGAGTGTTAGAAAAACGATGACTCTACTCTAAACTCGCGTTTTCGATACGAGCAATCAAACGAAGTTTAATCGCGCCCGAGAACACCAACGCTTGTGCACGCCGACACGCACGCCAGTGTTCTCCTATCCTGCCCGTAACCGCGTGTAAAAATCGATGAAGAATCGTGCCAGGCGATGACGCATTCGTCCAGAGGTGAACCTATGCCTTGATGATCTATCCTGAAAAAAAAGAAGTTAAGGAGAAAATAAGAAAGGAAAAGAATATATAAAATAAAACATAATATATATAGATTATAAATAGAACAGAAATATAATAGAAAATAAATATATATAAATAGGTAAGAAACCTGTAGAAAGATGAGAAAATAGAAGCAGCTCTGCGCGCTGCTGAAACAACAGTCCGCTTCATCCCCTGGGTCCTACCTAATGCTTAAAAATTAAAATTAATTAGAATATATTAATAACAAACCTAAAAACATAAAAACATAATTAAAAAGTAATAGCATAAATAAATATTAAAAAAACATAATTAAAAGGAAATAACATAATTAAATTCTGAAAAGACATAATAAAAAGAAATAACATTATAATAAGATAATAAAAATCATAATTAAAAACATAATTAAAGAAGAAAAATATGAGTAATAAAAGAGAGCTGCTGAAAGATAAGAAAATATAAGTAGCTCTGCATGTTGCTGAAACAACAGTCCGCTTCATCTAATGGTTCCTACCTAAAACCTGTAAATCATAATTAATAAGTATATATTAAAAAGATAATTAAAACCATAAAAACATAATTAAAAAGAAATAACATAATAAAAATCTGAAAAGACATAATGAAAAGAAATAACATATTAATAACATAATTAAAAACATAATTAAAAACATAATTAAATAAGAAATATATTAGATAGAAAAGAAAGCTGCAGAAAGATAAGAAAATAGAAGCAGCTCCACACGATGCTAAGACAGCAACCCGCACAGAGGCCCACACCCATGTCCCCATCCCATGGGTCCCACCCGAGACTAATAATTCATAATTAATAATAGTAAATAAGAATGAAAAATATGTAATAGAAAAGAGAGCCCCAAAAAGAGAAGAAAAGAGAAGCAGCTCTATAAGATGCTGAGAAAGCAACCCGCACAGAGGCCCACACCCATGTCCCCATCCCATGGGTCCCACCCGAAATACACAAAGAATAATTAATGAATGTAAATAAGAATAAATAGAAATAACAGTGGACAAAAAGATGTGATAGAAAAAGTTCCTTTTCGTTGGTCTATGAAATTATTGTAGAATAGAATTCTGCCATATTCCTCGTTTGAAGTATTATTAGCGATATAAAGTGGAAAAATATTATTGTTCATTTAGAATGAGATTAAAAATATATTGGAAAAGTAATAAAATATGCAGCCATTCGCTCGGTAGTACTTGCGTTAAAGAATTTAGAATTAGAGTATGCAAGTAATACCGACCCAGGTCTCACTACGTGGAAGTTGCTGCATGTGGAGACCCACGGACTGTCGGTGACTCTACTCTAAAATTCGCGTTCCGCGATACCGATCCGCTATACCTTTCCGCTTCAATGCACTGGCTTCATAACTAACAGGGTATGCGTAGCTTTAGCTACTGCACACCTCTTACAGATAGCTCCACCGTTTGCACCGTCCACTTCAGATATAACGGATAATTAAGCACATCTGAATTTGTGCTTTCCGAATTTCGAACAAACAAAGCGCACTCCTTAGAAATACTAATCGCGTCGCGACACTCACGTGTGTGTTGTAATTACGTAGATTCTACTGTTAGGCCGAAATTCGCGAAGTACCCCCATCGGAATTTGGAAAAAATCAAACGAAGTCCACGGTAGGACCTTTAATCGCGCCCGAACACCCACGCAAGTGTTAGAAAAACGATGACTCTACTCTACAATTCGCGTTTTCGATTCGAACAATCAAACGAAGTTTAATCGCGCCCGAGAACACCAACGCCTGTGCCCGCCGACACGCGCGCCAGTGTTCTTCCTATCCTTCCCGTATTCACGCGTAAAAATCGAAAATGAATCCAGCCAGGCGACGTTGCATCCGTCCGCAGATGAACTTATCCCTCGATGACCTATCCTGTAAAAGAAAAAGATAAAGAGGAAATAAAAGAACAAAAGAATATATAAAACAGAAAACCATATATATATAATATAAACAGAAAATAAACATAATTAAAAACATAAACACATAATTAAACACATAATTAAATAGAGAATTAGAAAGAAACAACATAGATAAATATTAAGAATACATATTAAAAAGGAAATAACATAATAATAACATAATTGAAAACATAATATAAAAAGAAAAATTTGAGATAGAAACGAGAGCCGAAGAAAGAAAAGAGAGCCCCAGAAAGAGAGGAATAGAGAGCCACAAAAAGATAAGACAAGAGAAAGAGTTCTATATGATGCTGAGACAGCAGCCCGCACAGAAGCCCTCACCCACAGGCCCCTCCCATGGGTCCCACCCGAAATATACAAAGGATAATTAATGAAAGTAAATAAGAATAAATAGAAATAACAGTGGACAAAAAGGTGTGATAGAAAAAGTTCCTTTCGTTGGTCTATGAAATTATTGTACAATAAATTCTGTTATATTTCTTCTTTCGAAGAATTATTAGCTATATAAGATGGAAATATATTAATGTTTAGTTGGAATTAGTTCGAAAAGATATTGGAAAAGTAATACAATATGCAGCCATTCGCTCGGTAATACTTGCATTTAAAAGTTTACAATTAAACTTTGCAAGTATTAACGACCCAGGTCTCACTACGTGGAAGTTGCTGCATGTGGAGACCCACGAGCTAACGATGACTCTACTCTACTCTAAAATCCGCGTACCGCGATACCGATCCCTCATGCCTTCCGCTTCGGATATCTTGGGCATGGGACAAAGCTAACAGGAAGTATCTAGCCTTAGCTACAGGGACTCCACTTACAGAAAGCTTAACCGTTCGACACCCTCCGCCTCAGGCATAACGGATTATTAAGCACATCTGAATTCGTGCATCCGAATTTCGAACAATCAAAGCGCATTAATCGCGTTCGCGACACTCACGTGTGTTATAGTTACGTAGAATCTACTGTTCTATCCAAATTCGCGAAGTAATCTAATCGATATGTCGAAGAAACAAAACGAAGTCCCCGGTAGGACTTTCAATCGCGCTCGCGAACACTTACGTGAGTGTTAGAATAACGGTGACTCTAAGTTGAAATCCGAAGCGCACTCCGAATTTCAACACTAAAGCGAAGTCCATGATAGGACTTTTAATCGCGCCCGGACACCCACGCAAGTGTTCGAAAATCGGTGACTCTACTCTAAATAAACTAATCGAATATTCGAGCAAACAAAACGAAGTCCCCGGTAGGACTTTTAATCGCGCACGCGAACACCCACGCGGGTGTTAGAATAACGATGACTCTAAGTTGAAATCCAAAGTGACATATGCTAACCGGTATTTAGACTTTCCATGATATTTGTCGGGATTTCCGCCCCGCTACCAAACATTAGGATGGTCATAACATCAGCCAGCTATGTACAGCACTACAAGGTAAACCGTTCGCGCACCCCGAATTTCAACACTAAACGAAGTCCATGGTAGGACTTTTAATCGCGCCCGGACACCCACGCAAGTGCTCGGAAAACGGTGACTCTACTCTAAAAAAACGCGTTCGCGAGGTAATCTAATCGAATATTCGAGCAAAAATTTAAACGAAGTCCCCGGTAGGACTTTTAAGTCGCGCCCGCCTTCATTCACGTGAGTGTTAGAAAAACGATGACTCTACTCTAAATTCGCGTTTTCGATACGTGCAATCAAACGAAGTTTAATCGCGCCCGAGAACACCAACGCTTGTGCACGCCGACACGCACGCCAGTGTTCTCCTATCCTGCCCGTAACCGCGTGTAAAAATCGATGAAGAATCGTACCAGGCGATGACGCATTCGACCAGAAATGAATCTATGCCTTGATGACCTATCCTGAAAAAGAAAAAGATAAGGAAAAAATAAGAAAAAGAAAAAAAAAGAGATATTGAATATCGCTGCATGATTACTGGATCATCCCTGAAAAAGAAAAAAAGAAAATTAATAAAAGAAAGATAAGAAAATAGAAGTAGCTCTGCACGCTGCTAAACCAACAGTCCGCTTCATCTCATGGGTCCTACCTAATGCTTAAAAATTAAAATTAATTAGAATATATTAATAACAAACCTAAAAACATAAAAACATAATTAAAAAGAAATAACATAAATAAATATTTAAAAAACCTAATTAAAAGGGGATAACATAATAAAAATCTGAAAAGACATAATAAAAAGAAATAACATATTAATAACACAATTAAAAACATAATTAAAAACATAATTAAAGAAGAAAAATATGGGTAATAAAAGATAGCTGCTGAAAAATAAGAAAATTGAAGTAGCTCTGCATGAAACAACACTGCTGAAACAACAGTCCGCTTCATCTAATGGTTCCTACCTAAAACCTGTAAATCATAATTAATAAGTATATATTAAAAAGATAATTAAAACCATAAAAACATAATTAAGAAGATATAACATAATAAAAATCTGAAAAGACATAATGAAAAGAAATAACATATTAATAAAATAATTAAAAACATAATTAAATAAGATAAATATGAAATAGAAAAAAGAGCCCCAAAAAGTGAAGAAAAGAAAAGAAAAGAGAAGCAGCCCTACACGATGCTAAGAGAACAACCCGCACAGAGGCCCACACCCATGTCCCCATCCCATGGGTCCCACCCGAGACTTATAAATCATAATTAATAGGAGCAAATAACAATGAAAAATGTGAAATAGAAAAGAGTGTCCCAAAAAGAGAAGAAAAGAGAAGCAGCTCTATAAGATGCTGAGAAAGCAACCCGCACAGAGGCCCACACCCATGTCTCCATCCCATGGGTCCCACCCGAGATATATATAGAGAATAATTAATGACAGTAAATAAGAAAAAATAGAAATGACAGTAATTATACGAACGATAAAATGCTGAATTTAATTTGATTAAACTTAAAAAAAGTAAAAGATTAATTAAAAAGAAATGAAATATTCTGAACACAGATATAAATAAATATTATTCTCTCTGAAATAAATATTATATTTATTAATCGATAATATACGATAATGTTGTCTATAACGTTGCTAAGAATATCCTATTGTTTAAATATTAATTAATTATTCCCTCATGTGTTCGCGATCCCACGACCCGGACCTAGCTGAAAAGAACTAAGAAAAGAAAAAAGAATTATTATATATGTATATTAATTATACGAACGATAAGATGCTAAATTTATTTTGATTAAACTTATGAAGAATAAACGATTAATATAAATAAATATTATTCTCTCTGAAAGAAATATTATTATATCTATTAATCGATATATGACAATACATGTATATGATTTTTATAACGTTGTAAAGAACATCTTATTGTTTAAATATTAATTAATTATACTTTACATATATCGTACATTGTTTAAATGTTAAGATAATCCTATTTATTAATTATTCCTTCTCGTGTTCGCGATCTCATGACTTAGACCTAGCTGAAAAGAAATAAGGAAAAAGAAAGAATATGTATACATGTATATTAATTATACGAACGATAAAATTCGGAATTTAATTTAATTAAACTTAAAAGCTAAGAAAAAAAAATATTTATTAAAAAAGAATGAAAAATTTTGAATACTGATCTAAAGATATATTATATTACTTTTACATTTCATAGATATGCGATTTTAATATAGAACTCGATTTTATTAAAATAAAATTATGAATTGAATTGAACTTTAGAAAAGAAAAAATGTGCTAAATTTATCAATCGACTTTAACGTAAAATTTGATTTTATTAAACTAGAATCATAAATTCAATTAAGTTTTAAAAAAAAGTTTAATATTAAAAAGGCATAAAATATGAAATAATCCTATTCGCGTACGCGTGGCAATGTGGGAATATTATTTACGGAAAGTTACTCCTTCTCAGTTTTTTAAATTTACACCCCTACACCCATCACCATAAGAGCATTTTGAGTGACAACATGGTAAAATTAAAATACTAATATAGTAAAACTAAGAGCCATTCTCGAAAGTACCTAGTGAACCTTCGAAAATAACTCAATAGCCTAATAGTTGTCCTCTTGAGCCACATGTTGTCTTCGGCATATAGCTTCTTCTTTGCTTCGTGCCTCAACCTAATCGATTATCACTCTAAAACTGTAACGACAAAATTTGATTCCAAATTCTAAGATATGAAAGAAAACCCTAATACAACCTTAACGAATCTGAAAACTTATTATTATTCTTTCGAAAGATACTTTTTCGCTGCGTGGGAGAAATTAGATATTAATTATAAAAAAATTAGAAATTAGATAATAGTATATTAATTGCTGAAAATCCTGAGCTAAAAAATAATTAATTTATCATCTAGGCTTACGTACTACGTCTCTTTGTCTTTTAGCAAACATTCTACTCGATTTTTCTCTTTCAAAACCAATGAGTCTCTATCGAGACTTTTTTGTATCAATTTAAATTGATTAAATATTTAATTAATAATTATTTAAAAATATAAAGCAAACCCTTGGACGTTCCTTCTTACAAACGAATATTTTAATTATTGTAATAAAATCATACACAGTTTCGTTTGTAATCCAGAGACTATCCATCGCGAATGTCTTCTTACTCGTTCCTTATTAGAACTTATAAATATCGATTCTTTACTTATTTCCGCGCGAGTAAAATATTTAAAAATGTATTAAAATATTCAAAATCTCAAATAATTATAAACGCGTTTGAGCAAGAAGACTCTATCCTGATCTAATAAATAAATGAAAAAATAAGAAACCATTCACGAGTAAATCTCCGAAGAAATTTACTCGTGGTCACTCAATGCTCTTCTACTAATTAATTACAACCAATCACCCGTGCCGATTTGGACCTCTCGTCCTCGACATGATTAAGTGATTGGAGGGACTTAAAAATTCACTCACTACTTAAGAAGTTCTGCGATGGCTCCAAAACACTCGTTCAGATCGAAATTGAGAGTGGACGATTCGTATGTGCTTGAAAATTAGGTAGGTCGACATCAAAGTTGATCAAGAATTTCTTCAATGATGCACTGACTCTATATCGCGATAGTTATTTTTTAACGAACGGTCACTGAATTTACTTCGCGAAACTCTACTGTCTTTTATAAATACAGCCTATGCGACTGTTAAAAAATTAATAAAGTTTGCGAACAAACACTGACTCTAACGACTGCATTGCACGCAGACGTTGCAAAAATTTTTGCATTTTAAATCGCGAAACGCGAACGAACGAACACTGCTTCTACTTCGCGATATTTATATTTAAGAGATACAAATATTCGATTAAAACATTGGTTCCCGAGCAATCGCAATGACTTTCTGAAACAACAAAATAAAAACAAAATTATTAATATCACCGTTAAAATAAGAAACTGTATAAATTATTGAAGAAACGTAAAATATAAAAATATATTTACCTTAATATTCGTAGATACTTACAGCGAAGACATCCTGAGACACTTGAGATGTCTATTCGTCAAAACAAAAAAGAGAAATGAATCGGTAATCGCGATTTAGAATTTTTAATTTTTAAATAAATGAACTATTCTTTAAATATTACTTTATTCTATCCCGCGTACAACAAAAATCGTTTAAATAATTATAAAATTATCGATAATATTAATTTATAAGCTTTAGCGTTTAGAAATTAGAATCACGATGTGCTCAGGTAGAAGAGTAAGAGAAAACTAAGTCGCGAACTGTCAAAGTCATGAAAAAGTGAGTTTATGTTTATATTACACGAGGCAACTGCTCCGAAATTAAAATTTTAAAGTAATAGAAGCTTATAATAAAATTATTTTAAGTCCCGCGCGCGATTCAGAATGTTTAATGTTTAAATAAATGTACTATTGTTTAAACATTACTCTATTCTATCCCGCGTGCAATAAAAATCATTTTAATAATTACAAAATTACCGACTATATTAATTTATAAGCTTTAGCGTTTAGAAAAGTGAATCTCGGTGTTCTCAGGTCGGAGGGCAAGAGATAACTAAGTCGCGAACTGTCAAAGTCGTGAAAAAGTGCGTTTATGTTTATATTACACGAGGCAACTACTCCGAAATTAAAATTTTAAAGTACCAGAAGTTTATATTAAAATTATTTTAAGTCCCGTGCGCGTTTCTGACTTTTTGATGTTTAAGTAAATGTACTATTGTTTAAATATTACTCTATTGTATCCCGCGTGCAATAAAAATCGTTTAAATAATTATAAAATTACCGATTATATTAATTTATAAGCTTTAGCGTTTAGAAAAGTGAATCTCGATGTGCTCAGGTCGGAGGGCAAGAGAAAACTAAGTCGCGAACTGTCAAAGTCGTGAAAAAGTGCGTTTATGTTTATATTACACGAGGCAACTACTCCGAAATTAAAATTTTAAAGTAATAGAAGTTTATATTAATATTATTTTAAGTCCCGCGCGCGTTTCTGACTTTTTGATGTTTAAGTAAATGTACTATTGTTTAAATATTACTCTATTCTATCCCGTGTGCAATAAAAATAGTTTAAATAATTATAAAATTACCGATTATATTAATTTATAAGCTTTAGCGTTTAGAAATTAGAATCACGATGTGCTCAGGTAGAAGAGTAAGAGAAAACTAAGTCGCGAACTGTCAAAGTCATGAAAAAGTGAGTTTATGTTTATATTACACGAGGCAACTGCTCCGAAATTAAAATTTTAAAGTAATAGAAGCTTATAATAAAATTATTTTAAGTCCCGCGCGCGATTCAGAATGTTTAATGTTTAAATAAATGTACAATTGTTTAAATATTACTCTATTCTATCCCGCGTGCAATAAAAATCGTTTAAATAATTATAAAATTACCGACTATATTAATTTATAAGCTTTAGCGTTTAGAAAAGTGAATCTCGATGTGCTCAGGTCGGAGGGCAAGAGAAAACTAAGTCGCGAACTGTCAAAGTCGTGAAAAAGTGCGTTTATGTTTATATTACACGAGGCAACTACTCCGAAATTAAAATTTTAAAGTACCAGAAGTTTATATTAAAATTATTTTAAGTCCCGCGCGCGTTTCTGACTTTTTGATGTTTAAGTAAATGTACTATTGTTTAAATATTACTCTATTGTATCCCGCGTGCAATAAAAATCGTTTAAATAATTATAAAATTACCGATTATATTAATTTATAAGCTTTAGCGTTTAGAAAAGTGAATCTCGATGTGCTCAGGTCGGAGGGCAAGAGAAAACTAAGTCGCGAACTGTCAAAGTCGTCAAAAAGTGCGTTTATGTTTATATTACACGAGGCAACTACTCCGAAATTAAAATTTTAAAGTAATAGAAGTTTATATTAATATTATTTTAAGTCCCGCGCGCGTGTCTGACTTTTTGATGTTTAAGTAAATGTACTATTGTTTAAATATTACTCTATTCTATCCCGTGTGCAATAAAAATAGTTTAAATAATTATAAAATTACCGATTATATTAATTTATAAGCTTTAGCGTTTAGAAATTAGAATCACGATGTGCTCAGGTAGAAGAGTAAGAGAAAACTAAGTCGCGAACTGTCAAAGTCATGAAAAAGTGAGTTTATGTTTATATTACACGAGGCAACTGCTCCGAAATTAAAATTTTAAAGTAATAGAAGCTTATAATAAAATTATTTTAAGTCCCGCGCGCGATTCAGAATGTTTAATGTTTAAATAAATGTACAATTGTTTAAATATTACTCTATTCTATCCCGCGTGCAATAAAAATCGTTTAAATAATTATAAAATTACCGACTATATTAATTTATAAGCTTTAGCGTTTAGAAAAGTGAATCTCGATGTGCTCAGGTCGGAGGGCAAGAGAAAACTAAGTCGCGAACTGTCAAAGTCGTGAAAAAGTGCGTTTATGTTTATATTACACGAGGCAATTACTCCGAAATTAAAAATTTAAAGTAATAGAAGTTTATATTAATATTATTTTAAGACCCGCGCGCGTTTCTGACTTTTTGATGTTTAAGTAAATGTACTATTGTTTAAATATTACTCTATTCTATCCCGTGTGCAATAAAAATAGTTTAAATAATTATAAAATTACCGACTATATTAATTTATAAGCTTTAGCGTTTAGAAATTAGAATCACGGTGTGCACAGGTCGGAGAGTAAGAGCAAACTAAGTCGCGAACTGTCAAAGTCGTGAAAAAGTGCGTTTATGTTTATATTACATGAGGCAATTACTCCGAAATTAAAAATTTAAAGTAATAGAAGTTTATATTAATATTATTTTAAGACCCGCGCGCGTTTCTGACTTTTTGATGTTTAAGTAAATGTACTATTGTTTAAATATTACTCTATTCTATCCCGTGTGCAATAAAAATAGTTTAAATAATTATAAAATTACCGACTATATTAATTTATAAGCTTTAGCGTTTAGAAATTAGAATCACGGTGTGCACAGGTCGGAGAGTAAGAGCAAACTAAGTCGCGAACTGTCAAAGTCGTGAAAAAGTGCGTTTATGTTTATATTACACGAGGCAATTACTCCGAAATTAGAATTTTAAAATAATAGAAGTTTATATTTTTTAGATAATGATCGTATTTGTAAGATGATTAAATGTAGCCGTACGGAGAGAGTGCATTTCAACGTTAACTCTTCGGCGTACGAAAAGATACTTACGTGGTAACTCCCATTGTCCTTCCAAAGGTCCTTCTTGTTGAGATTAAACGATCGACGCACCCTGAAAGAAAACTATTCCAAATCGAACGCGTTATAAAAAGAGCATATAATATTATATTGAAAATTTTCCACTATTTAAATATTCATTTACATTTCTTTTTACAATATTTATGTTTCGAGCTACGTAATGTTTAAATTTTAGTTAGTTATAATCCGCTTATGTTTCAAATTGTTTAAAAAATTCTAAAATTATTGAAATAATAATTTATTTAAGTTTAAGCAGGGAAAAAGAAAATTTCGATGGTTATCCTTGTGAAGCGAAAAATTACAAAGTCGCTTAATAAGCCACGTTAAGAGAAAGAAAAAGAGAAGAGTGTACGTAAAATTATCTATACGTATTGAAGCATCTAAATGTATTGTAACATTGAAATAATTTAATATGTTTTTGATATTAAAATAACATCTAAACTAAGCATCCAATTATACTTTACATCATTTGAAAATAAATCATTAGATTTATCCTCGGTAATTATAAAATTAGAATAAACGAATGTTTATCATATGTTTCAACTAATCTATAAATTTTTATTTATTTTACAGATATCAGAGTCAAGAAACAGGCTAAATGTATGAACACTTTGAAATACTAAAAGCGCCGATACTTGGAAAAATTCCAAGATCTAGACTTGAACTGCCAGTATATAAAATTTGTTAAACACGAAGAAGTCAACACTTAGAAAACAAATATATAAAATTTCAAGAACATTTCGTGAAATAATTGAAGATTCTACGACCAAAATTAAACATAATTTAAGTTTGTGCTTCCTTTTCTTTCGTAGATTTTCATTTTTCGTAGATTTCACGTGTTATATAGAAGAAGCACCAATTTTATCGGCCATCATAATAATAATGTATTTCATTATATATCTTATATTTATAATAATTGGTATTTATTTTGTACTAGTTACATTTAACATTATCAGCTAAGCCAAATTATTGCCACCTTCTGTCTTTTGTTCACTTAATAATGTATGATATGGTCCTTGTTTCTTAATCAATTGTGAATGTGTACCCATCTAAAAAAAATTTAATTGAGATACATATATAGTACATGTGGCACATTTGAATTACATAAAATGTAGTTGTAGTGGTGGTTTTTAAAGGAAATATTCTTCGATGTACTATGCACATCTACAGAAAACTTACCTCTTTTATATTTTGATTTAAAGAAAATGTATGGGTGTGTGTGTGTGTGTGTGTGTGTGTGCGTGTATATACCAATCAAGCATATAAAATATTTTTTATTTCATTTTCAAACATACCTCTACGATAACACCATGTTGCAATACGACAATAATATCAGCAGATTTAATAGTACTTAGCCTATGAGCAATAATTAGCACTGTTCTACCTCTGGTTACATTTTCTAACGCTTCCTGAACCATTCTTTCGCTTTCATAATCCAATGCGCTATATTAAAAAAGATAAAATTCATATAGAATACAAGATAAGATACGTGAAACAAATTATTGACATTTAATCTCTTTAAACCTCGTTGCTTCGTCCAATATTAAAATCGATGGTTGTTTTAGTAATGCTCTAGCAATGGCGATACGCTGTTTTTGTCCACCAGATAATTGTGCACCTCTCTCGCCAACTTGGGTTTCATAACCATTTGGAAATTTTGTAATGAATTCATGAGCATTAGCTTGTTTCGCCGCTTTCACGATCTGATGTACATTAAATGATGCATAATATAAAATGAAATACTTGGAAAAAATATTAAAATCATTATTTATATATTATTATTCACCTCCTCGTCGGTCGCATCTTGCTTTCCATATCTAATATTCTCCATTATACTAGTTGCAAAAAGTACGGGTTCTTGATTTATATATCCTAATATAGTGCCTCTAAGATAGCTAGAATTAAGAGATCTAATGTCCTTTTTATCAATAGAAATGCTACCCTCATCGACATCATAAAATCTGTGTAAAAACTCAATAAATTATTATATAATATACGCATAATACAAATTTAATATTTCATCATATTAGATTTTATAATATAATACAAATTAAATATCATACCGTTCTAATAACGCGGCTATGGTTGATTTACCATTTCCACTAGTACCTACAATAGCGACTGTTTTACCGGCGGAAATATTCAAATTAAAATTCTTTAAAATAACGTGATCCGGCCGAGTTGGATAGCTAAATTTCACATTTTTAAATTCTATATTCCCTGAGAGAGAATCATTTATTGTCGTTCCTCCGACCATCATTGGCGATGGTGGCATATTTAAGTACTATAAAATAAAATTCACATACGATTATAAACAATACATATAAAATCTTGTAAGTAAAAAATAATAAAATACTTCAAAAACTCGGGCACCAGCACTGATTCCTCTAACGTATGTTCCAAACAATAAAGATAATTGAGAGAGAGATCTTTGAACTATTTGGGTTGCCATCAAAAATGCCATAAGATCGCCGGACGTTAATTGCCCAATTGACATTAAATGACCACCAAAGTATAATGTACAAAGCAAAATACCATTTAAAAACAAATTTGTTCCTGCTTGAAATAAACCAATACCAAATCCTAAATTTTCATATAACTTAGATGCATGTTCGACTTCTTTAGAAAATACATCTGCTTCTCGGTTTTCTGCTGCGAACGCTCTTACCAAAAAAAAAAAAAAAAATAAAAAAAAAAAAAAAAAAAAAAAAAAAAAAAAGAAAAAAAAACGATCACCATAAAAAATAACGTTAAATTGATTTTACGCATTATTTAAGTAGATTCTTAAAGTATAACGTAATCCTTAGTATATACCGTTCGTATATTTTGGATAGCTTCTTCGCAGACAGCGGTAGCTTTTGCAACTTGGTTTTGCGCTTCTATAGACAACTTACGCAAGCTTTTTCCTAATAGGGTACCAATAAATATAACCGTTGGCATACATAATAACATTGCGGCTGTCAATTGAGGCGATAACATTATTACAGAAATAACACAACCAATAATTTGCGTAGAACTTCTTAAGCCTTGCGATATACATATTTTGAATGTACTTTTGAAATCCTGAATATCACTTGTTAATCGGCTAACTATTTCACCAGTTCGATTTTTATCAAAGAATGCAACATCTTGCACAATAATAGATTTGAATACATTTTGACGTAATTTCATTGCAACTCTTTCTCCTATTTGAGAAAGTGTGTAAATATAAACAAAAGTAAAAAATGCCTGTAACATTTAAATTTTACAGTTATGATACAAAAGAATAAAGAAGAAATTATCCTCTACCTCTATTAGAAATATATAAAATGTACATACTTGTGCAACATACATACGTGCCAATAGAAAAGTTGGTCTCAGGAGCATTTCCAAAGTATTCCTTGTAGAATCATTTCCTTTATCTTGGACTATTTTCGTCAATACATTTATAATATTGCCAACAGATTGTGGTATCCAAATATTTAACATAGCGACGATTAGAGCGCTCTACCAATAAGAAATATATTGAATTTAGTGGTACGATATGGAGTAATGGATTTAAACAGAGGCGGTAGAAATGATCGGGTCTGATTGCGTAACACAGAGCTCTAATACAACTAAATAAATTTATGTTGCGATAATAAATTTTACTTTTGATATCTGTTGACCGGTAAATAAATTTTATACCTATGTTTGTTACTACAATCCAATTTGATTAGAGTATTTTTTGCTAAATCATTTGTATAAATAGTTGAAGGAGGAAAATCGTATTGTAGAAAATTAAAATAAGGCACCAAAATAGGGCACCTTTAATATCTTAAGTAGCTTGAAGTAGGCTAAATCAGCCTACAACATTATATACTTTACATTATATACTTTTTATCAATATTTTCATACTTACTGACAAAGAAATCAATAACTGCCAAATATGTGGATACAGATACTCCAAAAAGTCTTTCCATTGAAAATGCAACCTGTCACTATTTTTTCTTACTTCATTATTTTCTTTAATTGCTTCGCATGTCACTTGTTTCACATTTATCTTGAATATATAAGTTGCACCTGTTCCTAATATTCCCCAACCAACTTTATAAATGTTTGATAGTTCCTTTTGTTTCTTCTGTTCCTGTTTAATAGATGTTTTAAACGTTGCATTAAAATCTCTCTTGAATTGAACGAGGACATTATTCTTTCCTTTGGACGGATTAATTAGAAAGACTTCTCTGGAAAAAACGACTTAAGATATTTATATTTACTATCTTTAATGATGAGCTATAAATATTAGCAATAATATACAAAAGTGATCAGTAAAAAGAAAAATGTAGTAACGCCTTTTTACTGTAAAAACTTATAATGATTTAAAGAAGAATAATTACCTTGCAGTTAATGGAAAAATAGCCTGTTGTTTATATCGAATAATTCGCAATATAGACATTATGAATAAAATATTACTTTATGATATGTATATAGATGATATACATTGGTTAACTTTATTTCCTTAAACATCGATATTAACTCAACGTGATTGTTACACATAACGAGAGTATGTCAGTTTAAGAAGCCATAGTATGAAACGTATTTATTAACCTACTATTTAAATAGGAAATTTGAATATAAAATTAAGATAACTTAACCTTACACGTTTAATAAGAACAGCGCCATTATTTCTTCATCAGCAGGTTTGCATTTGTAGAAGACATTGTTAGATGGCATTGGAGAGTATATAGATAGACGTATTTACACCAAGTCGCAATTAAATTAGATAAATTTTTTTCTTTTTTTCTTTTTTAACAAATTTTTAATCCCCATTTGTTTTCTTTCTTTTTTCTACAATTTATAAAAATATATATTTATATAATATAGTTTCATAATATATGACAGTTATGAAATATAGTTTTTATTGTGACATACGAATAAATTAATAATAATAATAAAATAATAAATCGATTTAATTACTTTATTTTCGCATATAGAGAAAAATTGAGATGGAGAAAATCCAGAGTTGAGAGATTTTGAAAGAGGGATGAGAGAGAAACGATTGAATTTATATAATAAAAGATTAATTGTTGTCGCGAGAGCTCGTACGGCACCGATATTTATTCGAATTTTTATCGGTAAATTGGCCTTTTGAAATAAACGAAATTGATTTATCGATCGATTAGATAACACTTGCTTTGAGTTTTCTATTATGTAATCATTCGTCGCCCAGGAAATGTCCTTTTTGTATTTATATATACACTTCGAAGCGATCAATTTGAAGCGATCGAAGAAATTGTCGATCTCGTTTATGGCCGATATCTTCGATATCTTTCGATATCTTTCGATTTTCGATTATTATATGTAAATAAAACACTATTACTACGTAAAATATATCAGACGTGTGTGTGTGTGTGTGTGTGGCTTGACGTACATAAGTTTGCTTGGTTGCAAGTATAAAAACATGTTCTAATAATTCTACGAATAAAAATATTGAATATAACTGAATTCATTTATTAATTTCTTAATGATTTCTGATATTCATAATATTAGAATCATTATTATCATAATGATTCTACTAATATCATGAAACTATTCCTGATGAAATTATCTCCTTTTTTTCCGGACAATCATATAGAAAACTAAATTTTATGTATAATTAATATGTTTTAATGTATTTATACGTATGCGTAGATAAGTTTTCATTCAAACAAAAATTCATAAATATATTAAATAGAATTTAATATAAAAGAATGTTTGTTAAATCTTGTTTGTTTCGCTTTAATACACTGCGTGCGTAATAGAATAACTAAATTCTCTTTCTAATATGAAATTGAAATGAATCTATTATGAAAATGAAAATAATTCTGTTCAATTCAAGAGATATCCTTGCTGAAAAGTATTACGACTCCAAAGAGAGCTGATATTATTACTTGTTATAAACACTATACATTTCTTTTCGTCCATTTTTTAATATACTTCATAACATGTATTGCATAATTAGATAAGATTATATGCCCATATAATCTAAGATAAACGAAAACTTCTCTTTGAATGTGATCGAGTAGGAATTAATAATGAGAAGTTTTATTGCGGGAATAAAAGTTTTAACATTTGAAGGAAACGTAAATACCGATAATAATTCTAATGTAACAACAACAAATAATTGTCAATTAAACAGATGTACGAATGAGTTGGTCTATCTGCAGCAAGTTATTAATGAAAAAATTAATAAAAAAGAAATATTCTATAGTTTCGAACTTTTTCCAATGAAAGAACCCAGTGATATTTATAAGAGGTTAGTATAAAAAAGGAAAAATATAAATTTCATAGACTCTTAATGAATCTATGTTTCACAAAATATTCGGAATTAGATTCTTTGCAGAGATGGACAAACATTCTCCTGTATTTTATGCTTTAACTTGGCATACTAAGAATGTTATAAATTCTTATTTATCCTTGGATATAGTTGAACAATTTCCTTCTCCAACGTTATTACATGTAGCAGGTAAAGGTTTAAAACGATGTAATGTAGAAATGATATTAAAAAGAGCATACGATCTTGGAATAAGAAATATCTTTGCTCTTCAAGGAGGTAAACAATACTAATTCTTTAACTTTTTATTTACAAATCATAGATTTAATATTTGAAATGAATTAATCGAGTTTTAGATTCAGTACTCGAAGACGGTGATTTTCCATATGCCATTGATTTAGTCAAATTTATTAGATCATATTTTGGTCAAGAATTTAGTATTTGTGTCGCGGGTTATCCCGATATGCATCCATCATCGCCAAACAAAGATTTCGATCTCTTTCATCTAAAAGCAAAAGTATGAATCATATCTAATTTATTTTTTAAAAACTTTCGAATGAATAAATAATTTCTTGAAAGATTAACACAGATTTAAAAGTTAGGACGAAAAACAAAACTACAAATCGTTAAGAAAAATAATCGATAATTAATAACATTGTACTAATAATAATTGAATTTAGATATCTTAGAATTTCAAGATAATCGCGTTCAGCTAATATTATATATATATGTATATAT
This sequence comes from Vespa mandarinia, assembly GCF_050613455.1. Classification (NCBI taxonomy): domain Eukaryota; kingdom Metazoa; phylum Arthropoda; class Insecta; order Hymenoptera; family Vespidae; genus Vespa; species Vespa mandarinia. The sequence continues at coordinate 39,527 of NC_140824.1, forward strand.
ATATATATATATATATATATACATATACATATATATATATATATATACATATACACATATATATATATATATATATATATATATATATATATATAAAGTTGCATTTAATATATAAATTATAGTAATTTCATATCAACTACTTATAGGTTGACGCAGGTGCAGATTTTATTATAACACAAATATTTTTTGAGTCTGATACATTTATAAATTTTGTTAATGATTGTAGAAATATCGGAATAACGATTCCAATTATTCCTGGTATTTTCCCTATACCGGAGTATAAATCTTTACAAAGAATGACTGATATTTGTCGCTTAAATATACCAAATAAAATATTCGATCGTTTAGAGACAATAAAGAATGACGACGAAGCAGTAAAGAATTTTGGAATTGAATTCGCAATCAATTTAATTAAGGATATCATTGAACGCCGGGCTTCGTATGGTTTTCATTTATTTACATTAAATAAGTAATTAATTATTATGATTTTTACAATTATTATGTTTTTTTATATAATATATATTATGCTTTTTTTTCACAGGATAACAATGATTCAAAATATATGTAATCAATTGAATCTAATTTACTAATTACATAATAAAAAAGAATACACAATAACCAAAGTTAAATCTAATTTGTGTTTGTTTCTTGTTTTAAATGAATGCTCCACATCTCTTTCTATCTTTACAAAGTATGTTTCTTTGATATTATATATTGATTCATGAAATATTAAGATATTTTTATTTTTTTAAATATGTTATTGCGATCGTTAGTTATTAATCATGGCTTCATATAAAAAAAATCAATGTTTCAGCTGACAAGCGAGAATTCTATTGTATGCATGATTTTTTTTGAAAAAAAAGTGTGTACACACAAACATATGGCACCGCACGAAACTGAATCAGTCGGAATCTTGTATTCTTTCATTTGTCATTCGATTGCCTAAAGAAATATAAATAAATTACTTGACATTTTTGTTTAAATATTAAATAACAACATTTTTAAATCTAATAAAGTTTATATATACGTATGTATAATAGAAACTTCCATTAAGGATTTCTTTACTTAAAAAAAAAAACCAGCCGTATTCGAGAAGTATTTGGCATTGACTTCATTTACATATTTCCACTTTATTTACAGCTTGTGGATTAACAATTTTCAGACATTAAGATAAATGATATAATATAATATAAATGATTACAATAAATATGTTGAAAATATCTTACCTGTAATGGTATAAAAACGCTACGCTTGAAACCGTTCCTGAAACTTGTTTCTTAATAATTGTAACTCCATTCTATTGCTGGTGTTTTTGTAAATTTTCTTGTAACATTTTTGCAATTCAGGTTTTTGTTTTTTCATCAATTTATGGTAATCTAATACATCCTATTCCTGCCTTTCCAATGTTGATGCTCTTGAATATCCAAGGTCTTCTTGACAAGCGTCCTTCTCTGTATCCGCAAAATTCACCCTACTTTCGGGTTTTCTAAATTCTCTAATACTATAACGTTTCTTCATTTTTCACTACTACATTTCTTTCTACTTCGGTCGATTGTTTATAATATAATAGATTTTACAAATTTTACAGAAAGTGATTTTGCTGCATCAAGTCTAGCAGCTTTTCTTCGTAAATCCTGAAATAATTTAATTGTAAATATATATTACACAAGTATTTGATTGTTTTCTATAAACTCACTATCATCTTTCTTGGACGATTTCAAAATAATATGTAAAAAATCCTGTTAGATAGACTCGCCATTTGTAAAAAATTAGAAAGCATTATTCTCTGAGATCCTAAGACTAGTACGTTGCAAACTAGCATTTTGGATAATTTTGTCAAATCTCCGGCAACATCTAATATGTAATATAGATATATTACATTTTCAAAAGTTAATGTTTAAAATTGAAATAAATATTTCCACAATTATTGCAGCCATAGATGATGCTCCAACTATTAAAGAAATATTTGGTGCTACAAAATCATATTTAATATCTTTTAAATCCATTTTTGAAAAAATATATATTGTACTACAGTAGCTAAGTTCGGATATTATATATGTATACGTTTATTTTTGGTCCTACATTTTGAAACTACCTTTCTTCAATTGTCATTACTGAATTGTATACGTTTCTCTTGAAGCTTGACATAAGCCATTCGTTGCATCATAAATATAGCATGCACATTATAAAAAAGATTATTTTCTAGAGATTTTTCATCGCAACTTGCTATTTCATAAATACAGCCCCAGATATTCTTCAAAGTCATATGATCACTTATCAAGAAAAACATATCATCACTTTCCGCTTATTGACGGAGCCGAAGGCTGTAGAAAAATTGTTAGACATATACATACGAAAATAACACAATTCGAATATAACGACCAGCACGTTATATTCGATATATAATAAATATAAATTAAGTTGAACACTGAAAAACAAGATATGCAATATACATATATATATATATATGTATATATATGTATATATATATGTATATTACATATCCTTATAACCAAGTTATCTGGAATTATCGTAGAAAATTCGAAAGAAGATACAAATACAAGTATCATGTTTGACTGTAAGCGAGAGTTTCCCTCCAACTTGAAGCAAAATTGAACCTACTTTTGTTTAAATCAAACACGACCCTTACCAATTTTAGGCTTTCTATTTCAACATTTTTTAGGGACATGAAAGACAATAAGGGTCATAATAATTAACACAAAATATTGAGTAGATAAATATATTACACTTTCACTTACAGTACATTTGTGAAAAATACATCAGACTTACGCGGCTATATCGCATGACATATATATATATATATATATATATATATATATATATATATATATATATATATGTACATACATATATATATATACACACACACACACATACAAAGACGCAATTCAACAAAATTTGTTCAGTACTGTCCATACAATGGGATGATGATACGAGATAATCAACGAAAATGAATATTCTATGCGATATATTCCACGTACTTTTAGCGACCTTTACAAAATAACAAATATTTGAATATATACGTTTTAATAAGTTTTTCATACATTCATATGTTGTATATTATATGGTTTATCATACCATACCATATACATATATGATAAGTCTTCATAGTTATCTTATGTTTCAACATGCTGTAAGATGATGAAAAGAGACATAAGAATTCGTCTTGCATAAAACAAAGCTCTTTAAGACTAATGTACCTTTACTTTTTTTTTTAAATTACAAACTCAAATTCTATTGCTAAAGCATAATGCTAATATAGCACGTATATTTATTCTCAACATCTTACGCAACCAGTTTTCTACCTTCGAATAATAATATTTAGAAAATGTGGATTTACGAGAAATAAGTCGTATATTGTGAATACTGGTTTAAGTGTAATTTGATAATTTCATACAATGAATATTATATAAATGTTTAAAAAAAAAAAAAAAAAAAAAAAAAAAAAAAAAAAAAAAAAAGATTTTCAAGTATAACACAAAATCTATAAAGAATCTGTACTGCTAGTGCCAAGTGCATTGACTATACATTATATACCGATATGTATATAATTATTATCGTTTTGTATGTTCAAACAAAGAACGTTAGTATAGATTGTATGTGATTTCATACCATCAACATAGGTATGTGTGTATCATTATACACATAGTGACATGTTTAACATGCAATTAATCTGAAGCTTGCACAAACAGTATTGTTGCGCTTATTACTTCCCATTGTACACAGCCCTCTTCGCTTTTATTCTACATTCAAGTTAATGCTTCACATTATGAATAGAAACGAGAAAAAAATAATTAGAGCTATCATTGAAACCTTGTAGAAATAGATTACATATAGAATCCGATAAAATTGATAGAAAGCCTAGATGTTCTTCTTAGTAATTTTCCATCAATTTTATCTCTTGTTTTACATTCTATATATAACTTTTAATGGGAAAGATCGAAATCTTACATAAACTGTATATGTAAAAGACAAACGTCGTAGCAGTTTTCAAAATGCATATTTAGGAATTATTAAGAAAATGATACATAGAATTTATCTGTGTCTGTATCGAAAAAATAAATTACAATTCTTTATCAATTATAAGATACGGATATAATTTCCTGAGAAAGAGAATAAACAAAATTGAAATTTTTATTTTCAATCTTGTTTTACTTCAACTAAAGCATTTTATCAAATTTTATATTAAATGTGTCTAATGTACAAAACAGAGAACGAGATATAGATACCGTGGCAGCAATTTAAATGTCAACACAATTATTCATAAATTAGAATAATTATCAAACTTGTAAACTAACTTAAAATCTAATACAGAATCATTTAATCGTTAGTTGAAAAGAAATTTAATAAGCGTTTTCACATATAAGATCCATTTCTTTTGAAAATACTATACTCCTTTACTTCGGTTATTTTTAAACGAGCAAAATTAATAGATGGCCCCTTTCTGCAATATTGTCATTTATATTGGTTAATATGGCCAATTTTTAAATTGTATACGTGAGATGGCTTCAGCAAAAAGGAAAACGGTCTGTTTTTACCAAGGTATACTTACTAAACGAATTCTTATATTTTGGTTCCATCTATACATCTTGCAACAATGAAAATAAAACTTTTAATATAATGAAAAAAAAAAAAAAAAAAAAAATACAATCTTTTCTAAAATTTGTCCAACATTGATAATAAGTTATAAATATGAAGTAAACAATTCGATTGTTATTATTGTTTCGGCAAACATTGTTTTTGCTGTTGATCCGCATACGAAACCTAATAAACAAATTGAATCTATGAACTATTTGTATAACATTTTATAATTTCTGATATTAGATATCGAGTAAAGAAAATTGCACCATTGTTTCTATAATTGCTAAAAATCTAGCTATGTTCTAAAAATAGATGTACCTCTTATTATTTTTCCAATACATTTACATAACATAACAAAACAGACATTATAAACCAATTATATATTATTATGAATATATTGAATAATATTATTCACCCATTTCAGGTAAGTAAGTAATCAATTGATGATAAACAAATATAAGTTTACAAAGTAAAATTCTGATACATAATGAGTCAACCTTTGTCAACCTTCATTTTGCACAAAAAAATCAATAATGTTTCTTCCACTAAAACTGGAATTATTAATATTTATGTTATATATTATTTCATAAAAATAGGAAAACCTAGACTATTGCAATGCATACATTAAGATGCCATAAAAGAGCGCAGTAAGTTGATTAACATATTCTATCCTATGAAATTTTTCATCAACATCTCGATCTTAAAAAACAGATAGCTTTTATTCATAATCAAATAAAATCTATAGATCTATAAACATTTTCTCTCGAGAAGTGAATAATTCATTTAAAAAAATATATGTTATCTTTTAAAAAGTCAAGTTGGCCATGCAACACAAATTTTTAATCATCATTTTTTTGGTCAACTATCGTTTACTGGTTGACAAAGACAAAATATAATGATAGCATTAATATAAATTATTTCAAGTTTTTACAAAAAGATATAAATTAATAAGATTTGATCGTCGACCCTTGGAAAAGTTTATGCGTTGAATGGTATTTAAAAAAAAAAAAAAAAAAAAAAAAAAAAAAAAGAGGAAAAAGAAAATTAATCATAAAAATGCAAAAGTTCAAAGGCACAGAAAAAAATCATGATTAATTTTTGCTTGAAACAGGCTCCCCTAATGTTGCATTTAATCATGTTAATTTTACATATTTATTAAGAATTAAGAACAACGACGAACTCGAGAGTAAGACTTTTAAATCCAAATAAAAGTTTAAACTTGAAAAAAATATATAATACTAATAGATCTGTTTAAAAGGAAAATAATCTTTTATAATATAGAGTATCATCCTTGTTAATATAGAAAACTCTAATTAATTTTTTTTCTATTTATATAAGTGAATGCACTAAATAATACCATGATGGAATTGTTATAATTATTCTATAAATGTTTAAAGATAATAGAGATTATAATTTGTCAGTTATATTAGTTACTTATACAACTTAAAATCTTTTCTTGCCAAAAATGCTCATACTTCCTTCAGAAATTCTATATAAAATCATATAGGATAATAAAATTCTATCATTAATATCTTGCATGTCAATAATGATTTAGTAGATGACCAGAATGATAATAATTATATAAAATTTGGACAATATATGTTAATTTCACCTATCTGCAATACTTATGTATAATTGTATATTTTTATCGTGTAACCTTCACTCAGGTTAAGTAACATTCTTCTCGAATGTCTCTGTAATATAGTATGTTTTGCTTCATTGTGCAAACATATAAATTGAGTATACTACATTGTCATGTTTATAAAACACTGACATCAATTTCTGTTAAATTTTAACAAATCTGTATTCATATGTCCATTTGTTTTTCAATGAAATTTTTAACTTTATTACAAGCAACAACCACCTTTCGCTTGTTGTCTGACGAATGTATTTAGCAAAGCGGCAGCTGAATTATTAAGTTTCCAAGTACACTAAATAACTTCTTAAATGTCAGTAAAATAATATAAATAAAAACAATCTGGCTTTCTGTTTGACTAAATGAATCGCTTTTATAAATTATTTCACGTGTTTAACAAATTTTTTAAAAATATCACATATTTACAGCAACTAGTATGTTTAAATATCCAGAAAGGTGTTGTTTTTATGCATAAGAAATATTACATATCAATGATTACAAAAGCTAGTACATGCGAAAGTAGTAAGTCCACTTTACGCAGTACTACATCAACAAAAGGGTTTCACATATCAATCGGATGATAAACCTAAATTTATGCTGTTAAAAATGTTCATATAATCATCCTCCATATATAATTTTGATTTTGAGTAGAAGAGTCGTAGATTTTTCTTATGCAAAGAGTAAAAATTCTACTTACTTTCGATTATCCAATTATAGAAGTAAACGCATTGACGCATAAAAGTTTTCTTAAAGAATTATACGAACATGCGAAAACACATGCTTTTTCTTGAGTCATTGTCAGATCTGGGAGTTAATATTTAATACTGCAAGATTATGTTACTTTTTCGAATTATCTTCTTCGCTCGACCAATGTTTCTCTTGTTCCTGCAGTTCAAACTCCCATCGTAATTCTAATTCGCGCATATCATTCGCAATGCCAGCCTCATATGTATCTTCCTAAATATATTAAAATATATTCCTCGATTATATTTATGTCTATATCTATATTGTTATATTACAAAAAGATTTCGTAATATATACATATATATATATATATATATATATATATATATATATATATATACTAATTATATTATATTATGTTATGATAAAATTATTATACCTCTTCGGTCTTATAATCCTGATTAAAGCTTTGATTAGTAAGTAAGCTAGCTGGTGATTGAATCCATGGTAAACTACCACCATACGGACTCCAATTTCTCACGTCCTTTTCTTTTTCTCTAATACCCGCTTCAATCATTTGCAACTCCTGCGCAAGTCTTTCACCGGCTGTAAAAGCTGCACCTTGTGTTGCAAGCTACAAACATTATAACATTAACAAATATTCGAAATTAAGAAAACAAACAAAATGTGATTATTTCCGAGATATACCGAGATTATACCTTTAAATCATTAATTTTCTTCTCTAAATGTTTCAGTTGTTGTTTTACTTTCTGTGATTCCAAGATTAAACTGCAATAAATTTGATTAAAATTACCTCACCCAACAGAGTATTCAGTAAAATACACATTCGGTAAGATCCAATTGGTTCATTTAAACTTACTCTTTGGACATACATTCCTGTTGCAAAAGATGCGAGTGTGTTTGTGATTCTGATATATTTCGTCCAAGAGCGATATATCCATCTCCATAATTGGATGTAGTAACAGATTGCATTCCTCCGTTTGTACCAATAGACGCATAAGCTATGTTACAAATATATCAGTGAAGTACTTCATTTTCTCCATATATTATTAAAGAATAAATATACAAGTACTTACGCTGATTTCCGTAATACCATGATGAAATGGAATTAGGAGCTGGCATAGGTCGAAAAGTAGATATTGTAGGTGGACCCTCATTATACAAACTTGTAGGTGGTACACCATTTGGAGATCTTATAAAAAAAATTCAAGTATTATAAAAATGATAGAAAAAGATAAAAACAAAAAGAGAAAATAAGAGATCATTAATTTATTATACAAACCTTATCATCGTTTTTGATAATTTGGATATTGGTCCATACTTGCTCGAAGGTGATGCATCGAATGGTACAAATTCATCATCAAATAATACAGAATCTGCACATCGAAAATTATTACTGCAACTCATATTTGATACAGGACCTATAGGATTTCCAGATGAATTTGCCCATATCGATAAATTCGATGAAAGCACATCTCCTTGAATGTCACAATTCTGTAAAAAGGGAAAAGTGAAAAGAAAGAAATATATATAATGCAACATGATGTGACATACGCAGAATCATAAATAGTATGGGCTTATTTCTTATACCATTTTCATCTGAGGAGCTTGCTTGTTGACTATAGTTTCAAGTTGATTCAAAATTTCCATTCTACGTTGTAACAACATTGCCAATGTTTTTGCTACTGTTCGTTGCTATAATTAATACATAAATACATATATTAAGCGCTCCTTCATATCTCATGTAAATACATTATTTCATATGAATTACCTTTTTACTATTAGAAATCCCATTTGTTACACCTGACGTTACTTGTGGCGGATCCCACATATTCATATCAGTTGTGTTATAATCTAAAGATGCTGCAGGCATAATATAATGAGGACAATGAATGTCCATGCTTTTCACAGGAACCATATGTGATAAATTTTGTGGCGGTGGCAACATGTAATTTGTCAAAGATCCAACAAAATTATTTTCGTTACTAACGATGGGATGTTGCGTTGGATTGACTTTATTCAATGAATTAAAACCTAAAATATAAAATATAAAAATGTTGAAAAATTCTAGGAATAACATGATAATTGTTGTTACATTGCAATATTACATACTATCCCTATGAATATCATGTGGTTTTATGGAATGATAAGGTGCCTCTTCGCTTTGCTTAAAAACCTTGTTGTTTTGAACAACAATAGACTTATCCGTCTTTAATTCCGTGTTACTATTCAAAGGTAAATTTGTTCTGATACTCAACTTTCGGTTCTTTGATCTATACCTGGCCGGGAAAAAGAAAAGAAAAGAAAAAAAAAAAAAAAAAAAAAAAAAAAAAAAAAAAAAAAGAAAAAAAAAAAAAAAAAAAAAAAAAATCCATTAATGATATGATAAAGAAAGAAAATATCTTATTTACTGCATTGAAACTTACTTGTCAAGTTCCATGTCACTGTGTGCAAAAGTACAATTGGTAGCTCTTGGACAAGATCCTCTAAGAGCAAGGTCTCTACACATGCTTACTTTATATTTTGGTTGACTTGGGCCAATATTATGAGTACCATCTGAACATTTTCTATTTCCATGCTGTTGAATGAATTCCACCAAAGCTGCAACCACAGTTCTAACAGCTTCCAATGCTGCACGACATTCAGCTAATGTGGGCGGCTCTGTTTCTATATACATAAATATATTATACATGTATAAAATGTAACATGTATTAAAAAGATACAATAATAAAGTAAATACCTGGACTAGGATCTATTGCAGCTAATAATTCTAGCTGTGGCCTTAAACCGCTAAGTTGTCCTGGATCAGGTGTACGTTGTAAGGCAATAACTAATTCTTGCACGCTTTGAGCAAAAGATTGTGGCGTTTGTAGCTTGTCAATAATACTTTGCATATGAGACTTATGACCAGTATCTCCATACAATAATGCGGACCATTGATCAGGAGCTATTCGCAATCCAGCTTCAGTTGCTATTTGAACAATCTGAGCATCGTGTTCTCTTCTTAAAGCATCATATGTTCTAAATTCTTCTTTTAGCTGCATTAAAGATGAATCGCCCTCTCTCTTGGATACCTAATTATGCAAAAATTATTACATTACAAGAATGCGTTGGCAAATAGAAATGACAATATGATAATTAAAAGAGACAAATAAACATTACCTTGAAACAACTTGCTCTATAAAGGAGCTGTACTACATGTCCAATACTTGTTTTCGATGCTTGTGGAAAATGTGGTTCCAAACGTTGAACCACAAACATTACTAAAACTTTTCTTGAAAGAGCTGAACCATCCTCCAAAGCTAAAAGAACTAGTTTGAGAACTTCCTCTTGCATTGCTAGTAGGAGGAATAAAAAAAAAAAAAAAAAAAAGAAAAAAAAACAAAAAAAAAACAAAAAAAAAACAAAAAACAAAAAACAAAAGAGTATAAAAAGTAAGAAGTGAAAACCAATTTTTTATATAAAAGATATTGAAAAAGTGTTAAGATTTTAATACGCATAATAATACCTGGCCCAAGGAACTGACAACCACGTGCACGTACAGCAGCCCACAAATTGGCACTAAGCTGTTGAGGATTTTGATGTTGTAATATTAACTCCGTGACGGATCTTTCCCCTAAGCTTCGAGCTGCTCTTACAGCACGTGCTCTTCCCTCTGGTTCTACTAATTGGCACCCTACCAACGTAACCAATTTTCTCTGCATCGGACGAGACACAAGTCCCATTCCTGCTGCTATGGTTGGATTCGTCTGACATGGTTTCAAATAGAGCGCTAATTCTTCAATGCAACGCTTAGCCACTAAGTAATTAGTATGATCTTCAGGTGGTAATAATTTTTGATACGATGTTGCAACATTTGTTGGAACAGTATTACCAACTAATTGAAGCAGAGCTTCATTTACTGGTAATCTTTCTATTTCAGTATTTATAGTACTCTGAAAATGATATTAGTGCATTGCATTATACGTGTATATATATATATATATATATATATATATAAAATCCATATTTTATGAAATTACTATAGGATTTTGTACCTGATCGAAAGGACATTGCTTGCGATGCAAATTTGCTAGACACGTACGGCATATAGTATGACCACATCCTAAAGATATTGGACCTCGTACGGCCACATCGAAGTCATGACAACAAACTGGGCAAGAAAGAAATTCAGTCCACTGTGGTGCCTGTATTGGCATTCTAAAACATAGAAACAAACTATTTTAATAATATAAAATTTTGATATTAGTAATATTATTTAATAAAGTAGTTTAATATATTTTTATTAATAATAATAATAAAATAATTAATTCTATAAGTTTTGAAGTAATAAAATTTCTTATATAAAATGAAATATGTTTTACATATGTACATTTATGTAAGAGTTACATACTGCAATAATTTAGAATATTTCAATGGACAATAGATAAACAAGTGCTATAGAATTTCTTAAAATATCCATACGTATAACAAGCAATGTACTTGCAGAATTTGTTGTAATACGTCTTTGTGTAAACATTCAATATTAAATGCTTAGCTATTTCTGTCGTATTTAGAACTGTCTGTTTAATCCCTTTTCGATTACGTTTTATTACGAAAACGATCTACGTAATATCGCAATGTATTTCTATTAAATTAATAATATTAATCTATCAACATTTATTATGCACAACACACATGCAGACACACACGCACGCACACACACACACACACATTCTTGTCCACGATCGTCGCAATAAGATTGTTTAATTATTTGCAATAAATCCTCGTGACGTCTGTTCTACATTTTATCCCTACAAAACATAGATGTGCTTTTATCGTCGTATGACGAACCTATTCAACAAAGAATTAACGTAGAAATTTTTTTTATATCTAAACTTACCTCGTTATTGTCTCTACAAAACATCACATTAATTAATCAGTTACTTCGCACATAATTCTGCCATCAAAGCAGGAACAGATGAATCACAGATAAGATGAGCTCAGCATGATCTCCATAGACATTTCTACGTCGCTGGCATGCACGAGGAAAATGATCTAGAAAGATAGATTACCTCGTCCACTCGTAAGATGGTGCTCCTGTTTATTATGAACGATTCACATAAGCATTATATAGTAGGAAAAAGCCGTATAGAACTATGTTAAAAATAACCAATCAAAATCCATGATATGTCATCTATCATCCAATAAGATTTTCATTGAATCCATTGGAAAAAGAGAACTCACGGATACCACTTTCCGATTGGTCGAGTTATTAGAAATGACATTTTTCAAACCGTATACCGTTAATTATAAAAATTTAATATTTCATAAACACGCGACTTTTTTTGCAAAGAAATATCGAGGATATATATTATAGGAGATTACGTACGTAAAGAAACGATCATTCGTAAAGTCAGTAGTAGCTCAGGAGGTAGCGGTGATTGACCGCATTAAAGGAAAAGGACGACGAAGGGAGAAAGATCATGGTACTGTCGATGTTCCAGGCAGGCGCACTGTATAGAAACCATAGTATATCGAATTGAGATATGAATGGTAATAACAAATAGAAATAATATAATAATATTAGAGAAAAGATCAGAGAAAAAATCAAAGTTCGAAAGTAGTCGAAAAGCGAAACCGACATAACGAAAAAAAAGAAACAAATAAAATGATAAGATGTATGATAGTATCGTAGTATAGCAATGAAGGTGATGTGATAGCAGTAGTGGTTGTGTGAAGGTGGTGTCGGTGGTACGATAGTGTTGCTGCTGCTGCTGCTGCTGCTGCTGTTGGTGGTGGTGGTGGTGGTGGTGGTGGTGGTGGTGGTGGTGGTGGTGGTAGTGGCGGCGGTGGCAGTGGTGGTGGCAGTGGTGGTGGCAGTGGCAGCGGGGGCAGCCATACTCAAACAACCGCCGAGCGAGGAGCGCGGCGCGGTGTAGAAATGAAACGATAATACAGCACGTTGAAACGCTCACGGCTTAGGGACGAGGCGCAAGGCGTGAGTGTGACCGATTGGGCGTAAAAGAATTAGAAGACAGAAAAGAATCAGGGCGGAAGTGCGGCAAAGTTCGCAGAGGAAAAGGAAAGAGTGTGTCGACGAAAAGAAGGGGGCTCCGCCGTCGAATCTCGGTGGTGGCACGGAGTGGACGGTATGAGCGCAAAGACGGACGTTAACAGGCGAGTCCTAGCGATTCAGGCCAAAAAGAAGAGGCACAAGCCGAGTAAAAGAAAAGGGAAGGGTAATTCTCAGGGTGATACGGACTCAACTACCGGACAATGCTCAAAAGTACAACCAGCCGCCGCACGGCAAGGACAAGGATCCGACTTCTTTCAAGATCCCTCTTCGGGACAGAGACCATACTCCAGCGATAATGGAAATAGGTAACCGGTTACCATTAATATGCCATCTATTTGAACCTTACCAGAATTATTTTGAGATCTATTCTATATTCCTTCTCAAATTTAAATGAATATCTTTTTGGTTCTATTTATCTTTCCTTCAAGAGGATTCGATTTACGAATAACGACGTAATAATCAGCTCTTTTTTCTGTGAGTTTACAATTAGTAGATAAACAAGCCCTTATTTTCTCACGCAATTATGTGACGATACGGAAGCAAATTCGTCGTTGTAATAAATCGATCTTTGTGATATTATCGCGTCGATACATCACGTAATTTCGATAACGATTCCAGTTTCTTGTCATTTTGGAAGTTATGTAGGTGTTTGGAGGACAAAATATATATATATATACATACATACATACATACATACATACATACATACATACATACATACATACATACAACATACATAACACGCACACACACACACACACACACGTATTTAAATATATCAGCTGTATGCTAAGGAAAAACAAATTTATAAGAATCTTATTAACAATCGATAAAATTTTTAGATTGGAACCATGTCACAGCTCGAGCAATGAAACGATAGAGGATGACGATGAAGTGTATAGTAGCGAAGATGAAGAGCAGGAAGATAGCAGTGATTATTGCAAAGGAGGTTATCATCCTGTGAAGATAGGGGATTTGTTTTTAAGTCGTTATCATGTGACTCGAAAACTTGGCTGGGGTCATTTCTCTACAGTCTGGCTTTGCTGGGATCTACAGGTATGTGGATATAAATATTAGGATAATTTGTTTTTGCATCTAATATTTTTCGAGTATATATAGGAATTAATTTTTAAAAAATATTCTATATACAGGATAAACGATTTGTGGCCCTCAAAGTAGTAAAATCTGCAACACATTTTACTGAGACTGCTTTGGATGAAATAAAGTTATTAAAAGATGTACGTGATATCGATCCTAGCGATCCTAAACGAAATAAGACCGTCCAATTGCTCAATGACTTCAAGATCAGTGGCATTAATGGTCTTCATGTTTGCATGGTATTCGAAGTGCTTGGACATAATCTCCTTAAATTGATTATAAAATCTAGCTATAGAGGAATTCCAAGGAACAATGTTAAGCGCATCATCCGCCAAGTCCTTGAAGGTCTTGATTATCTTCATAATAAATGTAAGAAAATGAAATGATCTCTAAATTGATGTATACTTCAGACTAATTTCTTATTGAGGCACGCTAAGTAACCTAAGATTTCACTACAAATTTAAAAGACATAGACAAAAAAGTTTTTACCACAGAAGCATAATGTCTAAAAAATTTGTTTTTCCAGGTAAAATTATTCATACAGATATCAAACCTGAAAATGTTCTCATATGTGTAGATGAAACTTATATAAGAAAATTAGCTTGTGAGGCAACCGAATTACATTCTTTGGGTATAAAATTACCTGTTTCTTTAATTTCTACTGCGCCGAAAGAATTTCAAGAACCCACGCCAAATTCCAAAATGTCTAAAAATAAAAAGAAGAAATTGAAGAAGAAAGCTAAACGGCAAAACGAATTATTGAAGAAACAAATGGAACAGATAGAGGAAATAGAAGAACAAAATAAACTTGCAAATAGTACAAGAGAAAATGGTGAGTTGGAGACAAATAGTCCGGATCAAGATGTGAATACAGAAAGTATAGAGGATAATACAGAAAGTAAAGGTTCTCCTGATATCTCAGAACCATCTGTACCATCGTTACACATCAATGGAGTGGATGGTTTAGCAGGTGGAGAAAAAATAGAAA
Source organism: Vespa mandarinia (assembly GCF_050613455.1). Taxonomy (NCBI): domain Eukaryota; kingdom Metazoa; phylum Arthropoda; class Insecta; order Hymenoptera; family Vespidae; genus Vespa; species Vespa mandarinia. The sequence goes on from NC_140824.1 coordinate 54,614, forward strand.
ATCAATCAACCGATCGGTCGGAGAAAATGGAAAATGTGACTTTATGTGATGTAGACAAAAGTTGTGGTGAAAGTACTCTACCACGAGATGCAGAAGATACGGACGAATGTAGCGAAGGTTAGATTTCATTACTAAAATTATAAAATGATCATTGTGTTTATTCATTTCGTATTTTTTTCCTCTTTCTCTCTCTCTCTCTCTCTCTCTCTCTCTCTCTCTCTCTCTCTCTCTCTCTCCCCCTCCCTCCTTCTCTCTTTCTCTCTCTCTCTCTCTCTCTCTCTCTCTCTCTCTCTCTCTCTCTCTCTTTGTTTTTTTTCTTCTACTTCTATTCAGGACGTAATTTAAATCCACCGGAGAGTAAACAATTAAAACGAGCATCTGTGGCACCACTTGATCCAGCTACGGTAGATTGTGAAGTTGAAGTAAAGATAGCTGATCTTGGAAATGCATGCTGGGTTCATAAAAAATTTACAGATGATATACAAACACGACAATATAGATCTTTAGAAGTTTTGTTAGGATCAGGATATGATACTTCTGCAGATATATGGTCCACAGCATGTATGGCATTTGAACTAGCAACTGGTGATTACCTTTTTGAACCACATAGTGGTAAGGAATATTGTAGGTTAGTATTTACAAATTACAATTACTATTGAGAATGAATGACATTATGTAGAATAGATAATATTTGTGCAGATACGTTATTCTCTTTTAAATTATATTTTCAGAGACGAAGACCATCTAGCTCATATTATAGAGCTACTTGGAGAAATACCTAGACGTATAGCGCTCTCTGGAAAAAATTCGAAAATGTACTTTAACAAAAAGGGTGAACTGAAGCATATTACCGGATTAAAGCCATGGGGGCTTTATGAGGTGCTTACAGAAAAGTATGATTGGTCACCGAGTGAAGCACGCGAATTTGCTGAATTTTTAACTCCAATGTTAGAATTTGATCCGAGTATGCGAGCAACAGCTGCTGAGTGTCTGAAGCACCCATGGTTGCAAATCAAGTGATCCTGCTTTTATTTTATTTTCTTTTATTTTATTTCATTTTTTTTTCTTTTTTTTAATTCTTTTATCTTTAAATTTCTGAGATCCTCACTCTTTACCACCTTGATGCAATTACAAGTCGAGAGTGTAATAGGAAGCAGAAGTCAGAAAAAAATTTTTATACCCAATTATAGTTTCAATTTTCAATATAAAAGGAATACATTACTAGGAGCGCACATCCTATATTTATTTCATATTTTGGGCCATAAAAGAATTTTAAGACACAGCCTATATATATATGACACAAACGTAGCACATCATAATGTAAAAATATACGCGAATAATTCGTTCGACGATAATAAATTCTACTGATAAATGTCTCGATATTATTAGGAGTTAGACAACATTTATATATATATAAAAAGGAAAGAAAAAAAAAAAAAAAAGAAAAAGAAAAAAGAAAAAAAAAAAAGAAGAAAAAGGGTTAGAAATCAATTCTATGAAATTTCGTTATACAGTGAGGTATGCTTCCTAATGAAATACTCTCGACATCACCCGCCTATACGTGTATTTATAAATTTGTTAAATCATATTTTTCATTTAGCGATGACAACTTAAATTAAAGTTAATAGTATTTTATTACTTTATACATTCGTTACATCCTTCGTACTGGTCACTTTATTTATCTACAAGTATTCCAAGAGTCATGGTACCCACTCATAAGATACTTTATAGATATTTAAGGGCAGGCCCGTTAAAACACGTAAATTTCTATAATTCAATCTGACTAGATTTCTTTTTAATATGATGTCAGTTACAGTAAACTCTTAATGAAAGTTCTTTTTTTCCATTAACTATTTTCTGTATACTCTTAGACGTATAATGTAAATTTCTCACTACCTCGTTGCATTAGATATTTTAAAATACTCATACACAACACATGCCGGAACATGTAGTTAATGCACAGAATATTTCTATGAATTTACAATGTATTTCAAATGTACGAATGATTGGTATCAAGTGAGAGTTGGTCACCAGATTCTTGGTATATAAAGCCAAGCTAGGCCGAACACAAATCGATATGAGACAATATGTTTTTGCTGAATATTTAAAGGGGCAGAAATATTTGAGTAAACGAAATATTGTTAAATTATAAGCATTTCAATAAGAATACAAGTCGAACGTACAAATATCTAAAGCAATATTAATTTTTGGTTATGCAAACTTTATGAATCTCAATGGTCTCATTCCAAAAGTAATGCGATTTTTTAAAGTTTTAAAATAACGAAAAAAGATACTTTCAACTTTAATCTAAGATATATTTATCACTATTATTTACAATTTGTTTTTATCTTAATTTGAAATGTTCAATACCTTCAATAATTTCTCACTATCAGAGGATTTTCAGGATATTTTGACTTTTCTTAATATTCAAAGCTATAATTCCCAGAGCGGAAAGACTAGAATCATTTTTGACTTTGGTTTACACTCACAATAACTGGATCATAAATTTTGCGTTTTTTATTGTAGCAGTTACTGTAGCAGTACTTTCGCAAAAATTTCCAAAACAAATATGCCTTAAATGCTCTTTCGACATTTTCATAACGTTTAATTCTTAAATTCACGTATGAAAAATTAAACTAGCTAACAATTACTTAAAACACTGCAAGTTCTAATAAATAATATACATTGTACGAATATACAATAACTAAAATATTACATCCTCCATTTTGACAAATAAGAAAAAATCGCCTTATTTATGGGACGACCCAATATATCTTGTAATTTCAATCATAATGAAATATTTATTATTATATCCTTTTGAAAATGAAGCGAATGCACACAAATTGTCTTATCTCGTGTGTTCTGAAATATCGATTCTAATATATACTTTCCTATGTCTGAAACTCTCTATGTTAAGTCTGAAAACATCATGTGTGCATATATGTATGTGTACATATATATATATATATATATATATATATATACACACACACACATACATATATATATATATACACCATATATATACGCACATACGTATACAACACACAAGTTCTATATAACCATCTTCATACATTGACTGATCATTGAGCTCTTCGCCGATAAATTATTTCCTGTTTTATATTAAAACAAAAGCAAAACAAAAAAACAGTGCATACACTGTATATTCACCATCATCGGCTCGTTCATGTTATTCTACTTCGTCTAGCACTTCAAATCTATACTCTATCGTTTTCTTTCTTTCTTTCTTTCTTTCTTTCTTTCTTTTTCTCTTTTCCTTTTGGTAAGACTTAAACTTAGGGTTTCATATCGACATGTGGATACGCTTATGTGTACGTACAAGGATCTTAATAAAATCATGCTTCGTTTTTTTTCTACCTTGGTGTTTCTCACCAGGTAAAGCGATTTTATTTATATAAGTATTTATCGTCAAGTATCATAGTCGTTTCGTTTTCCGCTAACAAAAAATTTTGTAAAAAATAATGAAAATCTGTATAATAATTGATCTCATGTGAACAATGTGCATCTGCTCTCACTAACAAGGTATCAATTTTGAAACAAAAGTCCTGGCACGATATTCTTCACACACATAAGAGAAACGTGTTGTATAATTATTTCTGGAAAGGGGGAAAAAAGTTAACGATTTCGTCATTGAAATTATGATTATAATTTATTATATACTACTGTACTGCGAGTAACGGGAAATATTGTGACGTGTAGAGGTTTACTACAATATTTTCTCTGCGACAAAAAAGAACAAAAACAGGAAGAAGAAGAAAAAGGAAACTAACAACACCGAATAAATAAAGTCCCCCCCTACTTGTAATGCAGTAATTAGTATGGAACGCGTTTAAGATTATAGACGATCCGTTTAGCTAATGATGCGCCCTACGAATTTATGCTTGTTTCAATTGATTCTATGAGCTATAGAATCAAGCACGCGAGCCGTAGGCATTATCACGGTTTCGCATCATCTAACGACGATCTTGTCAAATTTGTACAGTAAATATTAGAGTAAATAGCGAATATACACGGATACAATTTTGTGAGAGGATTTGATGGCCATTGAAATTCGTTGGTATCATCTCGAGGTAATTCGAGTTACGTCTACTTCTTTATTTTAATTTTTTTTCTTTTTAAATTAATCAAATTCAATGTAGCTATAAACGTGTATTTTACATACATAAAGCTCTTATTGAAAATAAGATGACTAGATAAGAACAAAAAAAGTTAAACTAATTCGTTCAAATTGTACAACGAGAGTCGACTTTAAAGGTGAACATTTTTAAACACAAAAGATTCTTTTTAACTTTTCATTAAGCAGAAAAATATTCGATCGCCTCTATCATATTGACGGACTTCACTGGCCTGACGTATGTTCGTCTTGTAGGTCATATATTGCAATTAAAATAGAAAAAGAAAAAAAAAACAAAAAGAGAAAGAAAAATAACCGAAAAAAAAACCAAATCGAAGGAGAAACATGAATACCGACTTATGTAGATATAAATCCATTATTTACGTAGGCGTACGATGGCTGCTTAAATGCTAGTTAGAAGACAAAATTAATGACTTGTGTAACATCTGATGTAAACATCTGAACTTAACGGACGTTTCAATGGCTAAGGATCTTCTCGTGCGTGTTATAATTAATAATACGTAATAGAATTATTCGTTAACGGCATGTCGACTGTAATACATACGTGTATTTCTGACTAATCGAAGAAGAAAAGAAAAGAAATGAAGGAAGAGAATGGTTTGTATAGGGACCCAATTTTGAACTACACCAGCGGATCATGTTCCAATCGGTAGGGAAAACACAATAAAATGTTTCGCAATGGCTCATTCAAATAAATTGTCGAAATGTTGGGACTCGTGGGGAAAAAAGAAAATTAAAACAAAAAAACAAAAGAAAGAAAGAAAGAAAGCAGAAAATGATGAAATGACATTACAAAGGAAGAAATTCGAAAAATAGGTAGAAAATTAATATTATAGTAGTCTGTGATTTTTATATAATTGCAAAATAACAGAGAAGACTAAGAGGAACTATTTGTCGATAAAGAGAGATATCAGTAAGAGTGAACACAATCGAGATTAATCATTTTAGTGAACATAAAATAAGAAATGAAAATCAATGCAAGACACTCGGACGGGGAAAAAGAACACCAAGTCGCAAATGTACTCGACCGATGTCTATTGTAAATACATATGCGCGGAAATAATTAGAAGACAATTTTCTTTTGCACCGCGTTCTAATCGTGACTGACTTTTTTCATCGGTAAAGATTAATTAATCGTGAGTAACGGGACAGTTGTCAGAGATAACAAAAATTTGATAAGAGAAGCGCGCGTATCTTACTGATTGGTACATAGTCAGTCTGGATCGTGGAATCACGAAAGATTCCGTTAAAAATTATGCATGTTTAGCAAATTAAAGCGCAGAAGTATATTACGAGCCACGCGAAAGATCTGAAAAGAAACGATGACTATAAAATTTTTGAGAATAAAAAAAAAAAATAAAGAAGGAAGAAAACCAAACGATGAATGAAACAAAAGAAAATACATTATCTAGGACATCTTCATATACGTGATCATTTTCAGAATCGTTTATCGATCGAAAAGTGAATTAACTTTGAACGATAACAAGAGGAAAAAAAAAGAAGAAGAAGAAAATACATTCAGAAATAGCGTTATAAAAGTTGATTGGAGTGTTTTTAGAGAACAACAAGCTTCCGAGCTTTTAGACAATATCCTAAATATTAGCACTAATGAGTGCCCCTTCCCGGCCGACCCCTCCTTCCGATATCGTTACGAGAAAGTAAAAAAGAAGTGATTAGAAAGTTTTAATCTATCAATCGTAGGGAAAAGAAGCGAGTGAGAGTTAATTTAATTATACACACACACACACACACACACACACATATATATATATATATTTTTTCTTTTTTCCTTTTTCAATCTTTCTTTTCCTTCCCCTCAAATTACAATTCGTTTCTTGATTATCGAGTTAATATTGTTAAATCAATGCGATTTATAAGAGTCATGTTATTTCCTTTCAATTCTTTCATCATCGAATTTATCCCTTTCGTGTCACGAAATCATTTTTCGTTTTCGCACGGTGTCCGTTTCTACGTTTATTTGTCAATCCCTCCATGTGTTTTGCAAGATAAATGAATTAATAATAATAATAATAATAATAATAATAATAATAATAATAATAATAATAATAATAATAATAAAAAAAAATAAAAAAAAAATAAAAAATAAAAAAAAGGAAAGATAAATCCGTGAAAATGCACGTTGAATCGGCACGATGCCTCGTATGCTCCATTACTTCGAGATCGATAGATTTCTCGCAAATACATGAGGCATTCGTAAATTAATATGATTAATCGAAAAAAGAAACGAACGAGCCGAAAGAAATAAATGGATTTGATGTTTAGATGCTGCCTCCATTATATGCCCTGCCACAGGAAAAAGTAAGATAATAAACATAGACCCATGTACCCACCTCTAAGAGAATGATATATATATAAGAAATAAATTCGCAAGAAAATAAAAATAAATAAAAAAAGGGAATTTTTTCTTTCCAATTTCATCCAATGCCCCATCAAGTGAGCGAAGGAGAGACAAAAAAAGAATAGAGATAAAAAGGAAGAAATTCAATACGGTTGCAACTTTTATTTAATTTATATAAACGAATTTTTTTCTTTGTTTTACAAAATACTCGATCAATAAAATTATTTTTAATCATTAATAACATAGGATGTATTTTACATATATTTTTTATTATAGATATCAATTTTCTCGTACGTTTTGCGTGAAACAAAGAAAGTTATAATTTTTATTTTTGTATCTATGTACTAAATTTTTTATAATCGACGAGATGTTTTAAATATAAAGATTTATAAATTCCTTTAAGAAGACTGATAACGATATTAAAATATAAATATGCAAAGTGTGTACAAAATGAATTGAATGTGAGAAGGATATAGCTTTATTATTGCTCGACATGGATAGTCATTAAAAATAATTACCCTATACCGTTTGTGATTAAATCACGGTTTAACGAATTGTAAGATGACTTTATTATTTTATATTCATCCTAATACTGTATTTTTGCTGTCGCATCCACAAAATTTACTCAATGGAATTGGTTTTGTTTATTTTTTTTTTTTTTTTATTTTAATTATTCATGCGATATTCATTTTATAAATTTCCAAGAAAATAGAATAGGTATATGTTACCGATCTTAATACGATGTATGTAATATTTTCAATTGTTTTTTATTTACTCGTTAAATATCATTTTCGACAAGACGAAGTATATAATATTTAAAATAAATTATGAACATTAATGTTCATAATAAATGTAACACTCGTACTTATAACAAATAAAATTGTATTCGAGCAATGTATGTAAATTATCATACATACTTGTTGAACGTTCTAAAGCCTCTTCTGTATTATAAAGGGGATAGATTGTTTCGTCACATGTGATATTAATAAACGTCAATAAAAGTAAAATACTTGACCAATATATATTTGAGCACTATGCCAGCACGTGCTGTACTACGTCATTTGAAATACAATTGGAAATAACATAAGTAGAAGATTAAATATAAACAATTCTACTGTACGCACATACTAATTATGGAATACTAAAAGGATTTTTACGGATAACCCTTAACGATAACTAGATATCGTATTTTTTTAGATATCCATCTAAAAAAATTTCCATGTTTTAAAAAAATATACATTTATAGGCGCAGTTTCGGCTTTACATTCTTATTACGATACTTCATGCTTTCTATTATTTATAAAATACAATGACTTGTGATATACGAATATTTATAAATTATAAAATTCATTGGAAAATTGTTACTTAATACTAAATTTATTTGTAAAACTGTACAAAAATAGTTGTGCATAATATATAAGGCAGAATAGATAAGAATATCAGTTTGCGTTATCTATGTGCATGTCATTTACAAAGTTTTGCGAAGTTAAAACGTAGTAAGTGCAAAAAATAAGGAAACTGAAATTTCTATTTACGTTTCACTCAATACTTCAATACGTTCCATAATAGTTTATAATAATGTTATATAAGGCTGAATTATAAAATGATATAATATGCACATTTAAGTTTCATTTATAAAAATAAATTATAAATAGTATATTACATATGACTAAAAAAGAAAAAAAGAAAAAAAAAGAAAAAAAAAAAAAAAAAAAAAAAAACAATCATATATTACGACATTATGTAGAAAATTATCCACAGAGTCATTATTAAATTAATCATTAAGTAGGATATGCCAGATTTTACATTTTAAAGGTCACTCATTGTACAATCTCATATCGCCGCATGATATATTTCTGTAAACTATTATATAAACTTTAATTTGAATCAGACCATTCTTCGTTATCTCTGCAAATTAATTACAATTTGGTTAATAATTTTCGAAAGTTAATTAACGATAAAATACAACCCATCACCACCAAGAAGCGCTATTTACTGCAAAACAAACACATCAAAGGATGCAGAAGAATTTGCTGCAACTTTATACCAACACTTACCCAAGATTTACTGAGAGCAACGTAAGAACAATATGCACGTACATACAATAGGATAAAACTGTTAGATTTTTCATATATAAAAATATTATACTCATTAAAACAATTCTAAACTTTCACGAAGATATTTAATCTACTGAATTAAAGGCAGGGTACTAAGTTTTCATTATCTAATTTATGTAATATAATGATATATTGGATCTATTCAATTTAAAGATATAAAAGAAAGACAATATAGGATAGAGTAGAACAAACAATTGAATTTAACTTCTCATCAGTTTACAATTTAATGAGTACAACTGGTTTATATATAGCCAACCTATTATTTCGGTCCAAATTTGTCTACACAGATTATATATATATATATATATATACACATATGTGTGTGTATCTTTTACATATATATGTATAGATCATGTAAAACATTGAAATGATAAGAAACAACAAGAGAAAGAGATTATTATATCACTTCCACTGTACATAACTTTTTTCTATAAACCAAGAAGATGAATAAAGAGAATTGAAAAATAAATAAAGAAGATTCAATCATAAAATTCTCGCTTATAAAAAAGCGATTTATAAGCTGACATACTAATATTATAATTAATAAAATACTCTCTTGTTATTCTTACTCGTTACACATTTGAGCTTAGCGCCGTTTACATATATGTATGTATATGTGTGTGTATATATGTGTATATATATATATATATATATATATATGTGTGTGTGTGTGTGTGTGTGTGTGTGTGTGTGTGTGTGTGTGTGTGTGTGTGTGTACATATATATACATATACACATACATATATCCGTATTAATCCGTATATATAGATATACACGGACAGTTTATTTCAGCAAGAAGCACACATTGTAGCACGCATCAGACACACTCAAAGAAATATATTAAATACTTAATATCGACCCATGACTAGAACGTCCTTTTTTATCCTTTACCCATCTTCCATTTCGAGATTCCTCAGAAACATTAATATTTAATTGTGCTGTTGATGCAGTCGTCGCATCATCATCTGATTCTAATGGACTAATTCTGATTGCTTGATACCACTGGTTTGTCAAGTCTGTCATCTGTGATTTACAATCCTTCAGTTCTTGTTGTGTAAACCTTCGAGTAAAAAATGGAATGAAAAATTTCAGATCCCATCTTGCGAAACCATGAATCCGCGATTGGAGAAAAGATACTTCCATTTCTTCCTCTGTCAGTTCCGACAAGTGTTCAGAATCAATCGTCTGACCCTGTCAGATATAAAACATAAAAGATATAGAGCAAATGAAATATTTATAATGTATATAACATTTTACATTATCATACCCATTCTCTTGTTTTACTCAATGAAACTTCTTTATCCTTCTTCTTCCTTCTACTGTTCTTTTGTTTCTTTTCTGCACGTAAAAATTTAAGCAATGGCATTGTAGAGCCACCAAATATCAACGTTGTAATTAAGACAATAATCAATGTAGTTGTAATAATGACATGACGAGTTTCATCGCTAAAATCCAAGTGAAGCGATAGTGCATACGATATAGCACCTCGAAGACCGCTGAACCACATAATGAACATCATTTTTTTGGTAATTTGATGTTCTCGAAAGCGATTAACAAGAAGAGCCAATGGAAAAATATTTGCTGCTCTACCGATAAGACACAATATAATAGACCATATGATTAGAGCAGGTTCCACCTGTAAGAAATTAAAGAATACGTTAATCTAAATAAAAGTAATGTAAAAGTTAATATTTGTTAATAAATATTTTCAATAGGGGACTACTACTTGATATAATACTGTATTATATACTTACTCTATGCCTAAAACTAAAAAGAGCTAATCCTAAATAAGCAAAGACACATGTTTCAGCTATAAAAGCTAAAGTTCTCATAGTCTGTTGCATTGTGATCTGAGTAACGGTTGACAGATTAAAATGAGTATAGTGCGACATAACTATTCCATTAAATAATATTGCCATAATACCTGAAATAATTATATTAAGAATTATAGAAAGAAAATAGTAATATAATATTGTTATAGGTGCATCTTAACATGCACGAAAAAAAGGAGTTTCACCAGATAATTGTATGCCTTCTGCCAAGACATAAGGGGCATATGTGAAGACCAACATCATTCCAAATTCAAGAGATGGATTTTTTCTGAGATCAACATGCTTCAATAGTAAAGCACTTATAAGTGCGAAAACAACTCCAATACCAGCAGAGGCAAAAAACATAAGACAAAATCTATTTATGCCAAGAATAATGGCTTCGCTAGTGGTAGTAGCATTATTCGATTCTAATACCGAAGTTGTTAAAACAATAGATATTGCGTCATTTAAAATGGACTCTCCGAAAACTAACATATTTAAAATTGGATCGACCTCTAGTGCATGAAAAATTGCAACTGTAGCAACTGGATCTACGGCAGATATTAATGATCCAAATGCAAAACTTTCGACGAAGCTAAGCCTATACGCGACCTGTGCTAAACCTAATAAATAAATTCCTGCGCCAATGACGAATGCAGAAATGGCCGTACCAACGATTGCAAATACCAGAATGCTACCTATGTTTTGAAAGAAATTTCCCTTGTGCAAGTTATATCCAGATTCAAATATTATAGGCGGTAGGAGTACGAGGAAAAAAGCAGTTGGAGAAAAAGCTTCCTCCTTTCTCCAATTTGCTATATTTTGATGGGACATAAGATTTATGATCATGCCAATAGCACCACCTAAGAATACAATAACCACAGACTCCGGTAGATATTGAAAGTTTGTTTGAAGCATGAGATGTATTAATAGAATTCCTAATGCTAAAACGCAAAGAACAAAAAATATGGACATTGAACTATTATGTTCTTCCTCTGCAGAATCCTTGTCAGGTAGTACTGGTTCTGCAGGCGCAATTGTTGTTGTACTTGTATTTGTTGCATTAATAATATCTGGACTTTGAGAGGATGAGTAATCGGTAATCACGGTTCCATTTTTCTCATTAATCAGGCCACCCGTTATATCTGCGTTATTTTTTTCGGTCGTTACATTTTTAACAATATTATCATTTTGTTCCGTATTCGCTCCAGAATATATGGTTTGAGATTTTGATGTTGTCACAGTTATATTAATGGCAGATAATTTAACGAATTCATTTACAGAATTCTTAGGCCAGTTTTTTGTCTTACTTTCATCGTCAATAATCAAATTTGAATTTGTAATTGCATACGCCTGACTTGTATTTGTAATAACTTTCAAATTGTTAAGCACCGGCAAAGAGACATTTGCCAATGGCAATTTTTCATTTTCTAGGTTAGCAATTTCCGTCTCAAAAGATACTTCGCCAAGGGATATTACGCCAAATTGCAATATAACGAAAATAACGCACCATTTACTCTGCACTTTATATCGTGTTAATAACAGATTCATTTTTCCACTTTTGTTCCTTTACATAATTATTTGATATGAATTAATTATAAATCGCGTTATCTTCGCGAACGGCATTAACGTACAGTGCCTAGGTACGATTGCGTGCGTGGTTTCTAACAACTTTCTTCTTCTTCAACAACTGCATCCGACAATATAAACTAAACGGTCATATTTTAAGCCGCATGACAACGCAGGAATCCAATGAAATGATAGACGCCATGACAGCATTTAGGCGGCAACCATTTAAACTTGTTTTTATCTTACATTATATTTCATTGATCGTGTAAAATCAATTTCTACTTCATAAATAATTAATTTCTCATTGATATTAGAATCGATATTTATTATCATTTATAAATTACAACCATAAAGAATTTTTTTATGTCTGCATATCCTTTTTTCTTTCTATAGAAAATAATTCATTGTTATAATGACTCGCTAAACCACTACGTCCAATGTGTGCAGAACATGGAGAATCTTTTCCTAATCTTTGCTCAACTCCTTTCCAAGATCGTTCTTGAAGAAATTGTGCTCCTGCATTGCCAATAGCAACGACACCTATTTTGATAGAATATCAATTAGTATGATATTGGATTGCTAATTTTATATAATATAATCGTAGCAAAAATATTGCCTGGTGTTTTTAGAACCAAAGCATCCATTTTATCTATACAAAGAATATCTTTATCTGCATTTCTAATATCTCCAGATATTAATGAGACGTCTGTTTCCATGGACGTTTCAAAATTACAATAATTTAAACCATCAGGCAGTATTTGCCTAAAATCCATACAATATTGCGTGGAGAATTTCCTCGAAGTATTAAAAGCTAAATCAACTTCAAAAGGCATTAATATGGGCCGTAAGAAATCTCGAGAATCAAATACCTCATTTTCGGAACATGCTATTACAATAAAGGCATCGATCTAAAATAAAACAATGAATATGAATTTTCATTATCAAAATTATATTAATCTAATGCATAAATAAAATATTTTGCATACCTCTGGGAAATTGGCCAATTTCGTTGGATTTATTTTACCAACACACAATGTATACGTCTTCTTATTCTTTTCCTTGAGAATATTTTTAACCATCGATATACATTTTAGATAATCTTGAATTCCTAATGTAGCTACTACTATACCTACAACTTTAGCATCCTTAAGCTTTTCAACGAGAAACCGTCTTCTTTTCAACCAAGGCGAATGTAAAACATTAAATTCAATGACTTTGTTATTTTCAAAATAATACCATTTTTTTGCAGGAATGCTCATTGCCAATGTAGAAAATGTTTTCCCATTTTCTCCCAAAAATACCGCCTCGTAATCATTTATTGTAGTATCATTCATTAAAATGTACCTTCTACCTAGGACAACCATTGTTGAAGCATCTTTGGAATCCGTAAATTCCACGTTTGATTTACAATTTAATGTGGATAAAATTAAATTTTTGAATATGGGTTTTAAATTGTTATATATACATTCTGCAAATAATAAAAATAATTGAATTCTCGAATTATAGGTATACTTTTTTTTTTAATTATAACTTACCGATCAGATGTGCATATGCCACGTCATAAAAAAGTATACATTTTTTTGTTGTATCTTGTAATGCTTCTTTAAACTGATCTTGAAAGCATGTTACATCAATTGACTTTTTTGGTAAAACATGAAAGGCTAATATTTGATTTACAGGATTAAGACAAGCGTGTCCAAAGTGTATTATGCCATTGGCATTGGCATGTTGAGCCGTAATTATATCGACGCAACAACTGCCGCATGTAGTGTCTCCCAAAATATATACTTTTCTATTTATATATTTTTCTATATGTAACGCAATGTTCACTGAATCTGACAAAAGGTCATCCGGGAATTGTAAACATACCTGTAAACATTACTATTACTTTTCCTTTTTACATTTGAAATTAACAGTTGATTAACAGTTGATTACAATAATATAAACACATAAGTAAAGAATATATTGATATATATACGTTTTATGTCAGTGAGTCCATTTGCACGATCTTATTTCTTACCAGAGATTAAATGTAAAAAAGCAAACCTTTTCTAAATTATGAGCTTCAATCCATTTGACACATTTATCCATTTCATAAGGATCCTCAGTTCTTTTATCTGTTAATTGACCATCCACACTCGTTACATCGCTCATCGTGATATTTTCTGATAGATATTCATTCATGATGAGATTTATTTATACATATATTTATTATACATAAAATAATAAAATAATGAAAATAAAAAATTTGTATTTACAAATTTTTCCTTCGTCGCAACTTTTAAGAGAGTTCATTTGTCACGCATTGTACGAAATCTAGAAAGGTAAATCTAGAAACGTTAATATGCATTTTCATAGAGATTTTTGAATACTTGAATCGAAGAAGTAATAAAATGGTATCGAAGAGATTTTGCTAAAATAAAATTGCAACAGCGACTGCACTGGTTATTACTACCAACTATTTCTTCATCGTCAGCTAAACTTTAAGCCAATATAAATAAATGTATATATACATATATATATATATATATATATATATATATATATATATAGATATATATATATATATATATATACATATATATATAGACACACACACACGCACACACATTTGTATACACACGATACTTAGATGGCGCTAACGTTTGATTTCGTTGCAGAGATTTTAATGTTTTTAAACCACGAAGGATTTTATTTTTATTCATAAATGCGTTTATATTATTTCCACAAAACTGTCTAATACGGGAGAGTGAGTATGAGAGATAATGTTTCTTATCATTTTAATTTAGTAGAAAATAAATTTTACTAGCGCATGCAAATAAATTCAAATGAACTATATGTGATATATTGTGCGAATATAACCTCTTATTTCAATTAAATGTAAAAAATTGATTTTATTTTCTAGAAAGGAACAAAATCGAGCCAGCATGCCAGAACCTGTAAGCCATCAGGTAAATGCGGCTCGTAAAACGTTCCAAACATTATTCCAAATTTCCAAACTACTCAATACAAATTTAGATCCAGCAACATTAAGTATCTGCGTAAGGCTGTGCGAAAATGGGGTAAACCCTTATGCTCTTGCCACGGTAGTAAAAGAGTTGCAAAGAGAAGCAAAAGCTATGAACAACGCACAAACGACTGATCCTACAGTCAGTAAATCTAGTTTAAATAAATGATTAATCTCATTCTGTTGTTATGAATCTTGTTGTAATTAATACAGAAAAATGCTCTCTATGAATAGATTTTCTATTACTCGTTATACTATATAATGAATGATTTAAATAACATAATTTCTTTTGCTTATAACACATTTTAATTATACAATTGCCATGACATATATATTCTTCCAATTTCCTCCAATATATTCATCTTCATGTGATCTCTATTTTTTGTAGGTAGAATCGAATAAAAATCGATTGTACATTCGATAAACAATTGATTTTCTAAAGCGTTTTTCTTTCTTTCACTCTTCCTTAAAATACCTTTATGATTCATACAAAATTGATTCGTTCAATTTACATTGAACTATAAATATTGTAACTTGTAAGTCAAAAAATCATTGATATATCCCTTTTATTTATTTTCCATATGACATCATTACAGGACATTTCAATGAGATGTAATTTCTTCAAAAAATTAACTTTTCTTGTCATCAAAAGAAACATATAAATATTATTATTAAAGTTATAAAAATATATTGATCAAAATAATTCGTGTATTTTTATTAGAAAAAAAAAAAAAAAAAAAAAATCATGCTTTTTAGTTGATATTATCTGAGATTATTTCGTTAATATTTTACAATTCTGTTTTATTTGGTCTATGATTTACTCCCTTGTCTTTATTTTTTTTCTTATCTCTATAGTACGTTTGTCCTTCAAGCATTACATGAGACAGCTCTGGTTGTTCTAATAAATAATTCTTAGCATCAACAGCTTGAGATCCTTCACGGAATAAGAAGACTGATCGTTTAGGATCAATTGGATATCTATAGTAATATATAAAGTTATATATCTTGTAAATAAGCTATCATATTTGTTTACAAATGTAGATTACCTTTCTGCTATGATATGATTGTTTTGTAGACTACTCTGCCAAATGCGCATTACAATTTCTGCTTGATCTTGTGAAATATCTTCCATTACATCCACAAACATCATAACACCTTTACCTTTTTTCGTCATTTTGAGAACATTATCAGGATTGGAGACATCTATCTAATAAAAGAAAATATCTGATATTCATTTTTGTATGATTTTTGTTAAGAAAAAAGAAAAAAAAATATAATATTAATTCTGGTACCTGCGATAAATCTATTTTTGGACTTGGTCTAAGATATTCGGGGAGTTCATCTGGTGGTAAAGGTTCTTCATTTTCCTATAATATTACGATAATATATGAGACGATGTAAGAGACAATATTTATTACATTTAATTAAAATTAAAAATATATTTATTCCTTATTGACAAAGAAAGAAGAAAAGGTATAAAACGAAAAATTTTAATGCCAAAGACTCCGTATTATTAGTTGTTATCACACCTCCCATTGATCCAATAAATGTTCCAAATCTGCATCTGTCATATCTCTTATATCTTTATCACGCCATGATTTCTTTTTATTCTCATTCGAATCATTTGCATTTGATATAGCTAGGATTACTAATATACTGCAGAGGAAGACGTTTATCTTCATATTGATATAATTCCTCAAAATTAAAATTTCCTATTATTTATGAGATTATATTATTTCCTACAAATAAATATAAAAGTATTGTTTAACATTGATCAAAGAAATAACTTTCATTAACTTTATCTTTTTTAATTTTAGAAACAACGATTTGTTGATTTACCGGATAGAAAATACAAAGCTGGCATTCCAACTAATTTCGGCCATTGTGTCGGCCGAACTGTCATTGGTTATGTAACATATTTCACTTAGATGGTAAACGCAGTATTATCATTTTATCATTTATTAAATTCAATTGAAAGTTTAAAATAAAGAGTACCTAATATATATTTATTTTTTTTAAATAATATTTTACGCGAAGTCCACAACCACGAGAGAAAGTCCAAAAATTTTGCACTTTCTGTTAGGTATCCATGTTCAAATATTATTTTACCAATGACTATTCCTCTCATTTTCCCGCGATTACAAATTAAAATAAATTTTAATACGAAACTAATATATCCCGAATAAAATTGTTAAATATGTAGTTTGTACGAATCATTTGACATAAATACGCAAAAGTGTGATTTCTAAATATAACAAATATAACTAAAAGAATACATAATAACATATGTAACAATATGTTTTTATTTACGGTTGCTAAGTAACTGCTTTGTATATTAAGGTAATGCATCATATATTAATTAATTTTGATTGTTTTATTAATCATGCAACGAGTTTATTTATATATTAATGTTATATGATCCATGAATGTATATATGTTTATACCTTAGACAATATATATATATATGTATATATATATGTATATATAGTATTTTCATTTCAGCTTATGTACCTAGAGAAGATGGATCGATTAATAATTTACATTCATGTAGTAGTATGTTACAAACAATTGCGTATAAGTTAAATATAAATTTACAAAGGCTTCTATTTTTATTTCTTAGCAAGGATTAGATTGCAACGCGTACATGAGATACAACTATTTGCTTATAAATGGTAAAAGAAAAGGGATAGAAAGAAGCTTATCAAGAAGTTGTGTACAAGTGAATTCATTTCACAAATCAAAGACTTAGAATCATTAAGATGGAAGAGCAAGAATATATAACATGGATCGAGTGGATGTGCTATCAATTTTATTATAACGGAATGCTTAATCATGTCAAACAGGCATGTGATGCTTATCCAACGAGTGATCATCTGAAACTCTTGCTTAGTCTTACCTATTTATTAAATGGAAGGATACACGATGCTATTAAAGAAAGTGGCAGTTTAATGAATAACACAGAAGTTTCATTACCAGGATTGCTTATACAGAGTTTTGCACACAAAGTGAGCGCAAATGGAGAGAAATCGACGATAATGCAAATCGATATAAAAATCAGAGAAGAACGAAGAAAAGCATCAGCTACCGCACTATCATTGTCTGCTTTGATATTACTTTTGTACAAAAAGATTGATAAAGCTAAAGACTATGCTGATAGAGCATATAAAGTTAATCCTGTTGATACAAATGTCTTATTGGCAAAAGGTTGGGTGGAATTGTATATAAAGGAGGATAATCATACAAAGATAGATTATTTTGATACAGTTTTAAAAACACATAGTAGGCATTTTAATGCTCTCATGGGTACCGCGAGATATAAACAATATTGCGGAGACCATACAGGAGCAATATCGATATTGAATTCATTAATAGTACATTATCCCAAATTAAGCTTTCCACTGGTAGAAAAATTGGCTAATCAATTAGCTATGAAAGATTGGGAACAAGTACTTGAAACGGCTAATAGAATATTAACAATAGATTCTAATAATTTAGATGCAATAAAAGCTCATTGCGTCGTTGCCCTTTGCAAAGATGGAGAGTACAATGAAAGTTTAAAACACTTACAATTATTTTTGAGAAATTTAATTCTTGTAGAAGCAAAGAATGTTGATCTTTTCGTCAGAAACATAAAGTTATTTTCATCCATAGGATGTAGAAATGAAAATATACTGATGGAATTGTGTAAAGTAACTGAAAAAATGTTACAACAGAATTCTAATTGCGGAGAATTAATGGTTGAACTTGGGAATCTGTATGTTTTATTGGGAAAAACAAAAGAGGCTGAACATTGGTATAGGAATAATGCACGTATAGAGGAGTCATCGTTCCCAGCTTTAATAGGTTTGGCACATTGTCAATTATTAGATAATTCTGCAAACGCTCGAATTTTAGCCAGACAGCAAATTGATTTTTTAATGGAGATTCAATCGACTTCGTTGAGTCCTAAATTATTGTTTATGTCGTCGATACTTTGCGAGGATGATAAAAGAAAAGGACTCGAGTATTTAAACATGGCAGCTAAAGTTTTATTAAAGGATTGTGAATACATCTCTTATGGATATGAATACTTGACGAATTTAAATCCTGATTTATGCATGGAAATTGGAAAGGAACGTTTAACTTACTCCGTTTACGAGACATCATCCATGGATGAAGGAAGCTCTGAGGCCAAAAAAGAACCTCTTTTAGACTTATTAGAAATACTTGCAGAAGCGTGTCCTGGTTTAACCAATGTATTATTAATATTAAGTAAAATCGAAATGCAAAGTGGAAAACTAGAGAAAGCTCAAACTATATTAAAAAAACTTTTGGACTCCGTCGATTCTACAAATGCGCAGGGACATTTATTAATGGCACAGATTTTGGCATATCAAGGTCATTATCAATTAGCTGTACAAAGTTTAGAAGTTGGCTTGAGTTACAATTTTAAAGTTAGAGATGATCCGATTTATCATGTGGTTAATGGGATTATACAAAAAGAGAATGGAGATTTTGAAAATTGTATAAAAAGCTTTGAATCGGCCATGCTATGTGCAGGGTTGAAGCGAAATAAAAATATTACAGAAGTTAATCAAATTTCTATGCAAGATAAAGCAATGTTGTATCTTGAATTAATCTCTGCGTACAGTAAAATGAAACAATTTAGCGAAGCATTAGCACTGATGGAAGACGCGATAATAGTACTTCAAGGTACTGGAGAGGAAAGCAAGGCCACAATAGGATACGCAGACTTGTACTTGGAAATGGGAGAATTGGAAAAAGCAATAGAACATTTAGCAAAGGTAAAGCCAGATGAGCCTTATTATGTACAAGCTCATACGAAATTGGCTCAAATACATTTAAAGTACAAAAGAGACAGGGAAGCCTTTGCAAAATGTTTCAGGTACGCTTTTATAATTATTTTAATAATATTCTAATTTAACGGATTCATATTTTTCTACGCTCATATGTATCAATTTCGTACAGAGAATTAGTAGAAAACTGTCCTGGTCCTAAGACATATAGTATGCTTGGCGATGCATATATTTCTATACAAGAACCAGAAAGAGCCATCGAAGCCTACGAGCAAGCATTAAATCAAAATCCAAAAGACAAGGCAATAATAGCAAATAAAATGGGAAAGGCGTTGATAAAAACTCATCAATATATGGAGGCTATTAGTTATTACAAGGATATGATAAAACAAGCAGAATGTAAAGATTTAAAATTGGATCTTGCAAAATTGTTTATTAAAATGAAACAATACGACAGGGCTGAAGCTACTTTGTTGGAGGAATTGAGAATTAAGTATATTTGGTTATTAATTTTAATAACGAAACAACAACAACAACAACAACAACAACAACAACAACAACAACAACAACAACAACAACAACAACAACAACAACGATAGTAATTATTATAATACAAAAAAAAATTTTTTTTTAGATGCTCGATTTGAATCCGATTTGGAAAGTTTAGAAACTCGAGGACAACAATTGCTCTTACTTGCGAAAGTCCGTGAGAAAGCTGGTAATATACAAGCAGCACTTTCCGTGCTGAAAGAAGCTAAAGAAAGTCAAACGAGGTATATACAACGTCTTACCATGGGTTCGAGCGCAATTGAACAAAAGCATGTAGTAGCGGACATATGCGTGACGATGGCAGACCATGCATCTTCTATAAGAGATTACGATCAAGCGGTATTATATTATAAAGAAGCTTTGAGTTATAAACCAGCCGATATTAAAGCATTATTATCATTGGCAAAGTTATACATGCAGGTAATCGTATTGTCTTAATAATAATATCGATTAAGTAAATATACATTGTATTTGTCGAAAAATGTTAACTTGACAATAGAGTACTTAAGAGTATTATAATTTTTAGATAAACAACTTGGACAAATGTGCTCAAACGTGTACTACTCTTTTAAAGGCTGATCCAAATAACGAGGCTGCATCTGTTATGATGGCTGATCTTGCATTTAGGAAAGTTGATTTTGAAACTGCAGCATTTCATTTTCGTCAGTTATTATTACAAAAACCAATGTATTGGACAGCATTAGCTAGACTGATAGAAGTTTCTCGCAGGACAGGTTATATTATTTTTCATTAATTATTTAATTGAATGAAATGTTATATTTGCGATAATTTTTCGAACATCCTTATAAATCCTTTCAGGAAATATGGATGATTTAGATGAATGGCTCAGTCAAGCGCAAACGGCAATGGAATCCAACAATATGGAGGCTGGTTTTTACTATTGCACTGGTTTATTAGACTGGCGAATGGGAAGATTAAATTCGGCTCTTAGAAATTTCAATTATGCGAGGCGTGATCCTGAATGGGGTCAACAAGCTATTTATAATATGATCGAAATTTGCTTGGATCCTGATGACGATTCTTCATTGTCTAATGAAGCTTTCAATGACGAAGATACGGAATATCAAGATTCAAGAACAATGGCCCTGAAAACTGCTTATCGTTTATTACAGGTATATTATTGCAAGGAGGGGGATGGATACGCACTATATTAAGATGAAAATTTATATTCTTAAAATTCGCTTTATCAGGAATTAAATCCAAGAGGTAGTCAACATGAGATGTTAACGCATCGGCTTCTTGGTAACTTCTTTCTTCTTGCTACGAAACAAAAATCAAACATCGAAAAAGCTTTGCAAGATTGTACAAATTTGGCCAGTCAAGAAGCACTAAGAGATCACGTTGGACCAGCCTTAGGCATGGCAACGGCGCACATCTTGTTAAAACAAACTCCTCGCGCCCGAAATCATCTTAAGCGTGTTAGCAAAAACGTTTGGACTTTCGAGGATGCCGAATATTTGGAACGATGTTGGTTGCTATTGGCAGATATTTATGTTCAATCGGGCAAGTATGATCTAGCAAATGAGCTACTTAAACGCGTTTTACAACATAATGCAACATGCGTGAGAGCTCACGAATTGTCCGGTTATATCGCTGAGAAAGAACAGAATTATCGGGAAGCTTCTCTGCGATATGCGCAAGCATGGAAATTCGGTGGTAAATCTAAATTATCGATTGGCTACAAATTAGCTTATTGTTCCTTGAAGGGAAAATCTTATGCGGATGCCATAGAAGCTTGCAACGAAGTATTGAGACAAAATTCTGATTATCCTCGCATTAGAAAAGATGTATTGGAAAAAGCTATTAACAATCTTCGCACTTAATCGCGTAAAAAGAAATAATTCAATAAATTATATATATATTAAAAATATCAAACTACTTGTTTTGTTCTGTTTCGAACAAATCAAAATTATGACGGAGCAATAAAAAAGAAATATTTATTCAATTTTACGTTTCTCTTTTTTGTCTTGAGAAGAATGCCAAGCAACAATGCAAGTTCAATAGACCTAAAGAAGAAGGTAGCGTTAAAAGTATTTCGTCGCTAGCATTTGTTTTCGTCAAATCTAATGTACAAAACGCATATGTTCAAGTCGCTTCAGACGGAAGAAGAACTGTCATGGATTTCTTAGTGGACGACGATGAAAATATTGTCTTCGACGATACATCTGATGATCGCAATGTCTTACGAATTGTGGTTACCGAAGCTAGCACAGAAATCGCTCAAGCTCTAATGTATCGAATTCTTTCTAACAACGTATTTGAAAATGATCAACTCATTTATTTAGTTGTTTACGAAACATTTGAGAAGGCATTATTTTTAGAAAGTATTGTAATAGAGCTTACGGAATTTAGCCCGGCTCAGCTCTATGGTAGTCAGCCTTTTGAGAAATTTTTATTGCGCAATTTTATTTATATATATATATATATATATATATATATATATTTTTTTTTTTTTTTTAAACGTTTCCTTCTTTCTTTGATATACATAGGAATTATTTGTACGCATGAGCCGTCGATCGCTTTTAAAGATGCGGACATTGTATTTTGTATTGGATTAGCAAGAGGATATGAATTTATGGACGAAGAGTATGAAGATTTATTTTTCGAGGAGTGTGCCTTAATTGCAAAATTTCATGTATCGATAAATTTTCACTTAAATTTGTATAATTGTATCTGACGATAACTTGTATTTTAGGGTGAAACCTTAGAAAGATATGCAAAGAGAGATGTAAAGGTAATTGTTCTCGGAAATATAACAGCTACTATTATTTCGCATTATGCGAAATCTATTCCTAAGAAGAACTTTACGTCCTTAACGAAATTAAACGTGAAAATGTGCGCGGCACATGTTAGCTTTCCCTTTTCTATATATTTCATAATCAGTAATATGTAATTATTTTTCAATATCGCCAGAGATATTTTATTGGATTTCTAGATAGCAGCGCGAACTGGTTGTCGTGCCGATCAAATTAAAAATATTATCTTATGGGGTACCGATAATAAAAGTACGTTTCCCGATTGTAGGTACATGTCTTTTGAAAAAGATGTGATTATCAATGACTGTTTACGTGCATGGCTAAAAGTAGATTTACCACGGGTATGGTTAAATCATCGATAATTTACCATAGGAATGCATACAATTGTTAGAATATTTGATATGTGAATGTTGATATTCTTAACTAGATACTGAGAAATATATTGAATAGATCTTGGTATACCAGATCGCTTGCATATGCACTTGCAGAACATTGCAAATTATTGTGGTATGGGACGGAACAAGATGAATGGACTTGCATGGGTGTATACTCTGATGGTTCATACGGTGTTCACGAGGAAATATTTTTTTCCTATCCAGTATTTTGCAATAACAAAGAATACGAGATCGTTCAAGTATCAGATATTTTTTTATTATCCATATATTTCAGAGAAATTTCAATATTATTTTACTTATAATTTTTATTTTATATACAAGGGTCTGCTAGATGGCAATTCATTCGTCCAGCGACAAATAGAGAAAATAAGTGAGTTCCTGTTGTTGAAGATTCGTGCTGCGTTTCGTATTTGCAATTCGAAGTAAAACATATCGATTTACTTCGATGATAAGAGATATATCCTGTTTATTCATTCCTATGAGCATTACATATAAATGCTGGAACACTTCATTTTACTTTTTTCTCTAATACAATTATCCGATTAATGATCCTATAGTATATATAATAATATGCTTTCTATATAATTAATTCAATTCACATTTCGAAATACTTTCAATTTTCAAAACTGACTGAAGATCGTTTGTGCTATGCCGTTATACATACGACAAATGTAAATTTTACGACATCATATGAATGCTTTCACGCGCACGATATATTTCTGGTCATGAAATATGTCAGCGAATTACAATATACTTACTTTCAGCTAAATGCTCATTTATTTATTGGTCCTTTGAATTTGGTACCGGTCGCGCACCGATTGCACCATTTTTATTTGATTTTATTTTTAAAGATCCAGGTACATTATTTGCGTGGCTGAGATAGCCCCAAAGGCCGCCAAAGCGCTTGCTACGCAAACCACTGCAGTTGTTGTCCCAGACACGCTAACTATAGTTCCGAGGCAGCAAGAAAGGAAAAACTGCGCTAAGAAGACCATTGAAGAAATGATGGCGACGTCAGTACCAAGACCACGAACGCCGCCACTTTGAATAGCTTCTCCTTCGACCGTAATTTCGAACTACAAAGGAGATGTTGGAACATTTGCATTTTCTTTTCTTCTCTTTTTTCTTTTTTTTTGTCTTCATTAAAAACTCATACTCATACTCACCGTCGACGAAGCATGGTAATGAGCAACTAATAAATAAGGCATGGTAAATAATGTGGAGTACATAACACCAGCCGTCCAAGAGAATATTATCACGCCAGCAGGATGTTTTATGATAGCCATCAACATCATTCCACTACTGTAAAACAACAGGCCACAAATGTACACTTTGCGAGCTCTGGAACAAAAATGCAACGAATCATCATTGCTGGATTGATTCGGGTCTTGAGCGGAGCTGAAATTGTTTTACTAACTTGTAACGTTTTATTAGCTTTTCGATGATCAACGAGTAACACGAGCAGGATAAAGAATACATGGACATTCCCCAACATCCAAAACGAACACCTCTTTCATATAATTCTCGTTCTTTCGTCCCATCAGGAGCCTATAAATAAATCATAGATTTAACGATTGCAAATATTTTAATATTATAATCGAACAGATCTACTTTTCTGATAGACCTTACATTTTTCTTACGCGAATTAGTGGATAAGAAAATTAGCGGTCGATAATGAAATTCTTAACCTGAGGATTACCGCCGTAAACAGCTTCGCCAACGAAGTCAGTGAAGTATAGAGAATAGCATACATGTGCCATCCAACAGAAAAGATTGGTCAAACAGACCATTCGAAGACTATGAGGCATATAAACGATAGACATAAGGTATTCTCTCAAAGTAACCTTCGGATCATGTTTTACATCAATTATTTCATATTTCGTTTGACTCGTATCTTGAATGGGTATATCGGGTATAATCGGTACCTCGCCTGGTCTTTTGATGGATTCTTGCACTGGAAGTGGCTTTAACGCGAATTCCTGGAAAATATGTGAGGGTGAAATTATAAAGAAAAGAAGGAAATTTCCCCTCGCGGGGAATCACTCACATCGTTTTTCGTCATATGCGCATCTTGCTCGTTATCAATTGCACCATACGAGGTACATTCTTCACCAGTTATTTTATCGTACTCATTTCCTTTGGATTCTTCGGTCTAGAAAATGTTTACAGAATAAGTTTGAAACGAGATCGAGATCAAATAAATTTTTACGATACCTTTTCTTCTTGAATTTGCTGATATTGGTCCCTTTCAAGTACTTCCAAAGGAATCTCTTTAAAACTCGTAATGGTAAAAGCCACGCATATTATGAAAATGATAGTGATTAATGTGAAAGTAGCATGAAGGTGTCCTCCTAACATAATCCCAATCGCCGTAGCATCCCAATTGATACCACCTAATCCGTATCCCATGAAACCACCAAGTCCCGCCATTATGGTAAATGTACTCAATCCTCTGGCATGATCCTCTATTCATCCATATAGATTTTAATGATTGACTATGCCATATGTAAATATTACCAATGAATTCAATCTTATCATTTTACCAGGGATAGTAACATCAAGAAGATAAGCTCTGGCTGGACTTTGACAAGCGTCGGCATCGAAATCAAGAAGAACTGTGCCCAAGATAGTAAAAAATATACCCCAGGAATGTGAAGATGGTTTCAACGTTGGTACGTCATCATCCTTTGATGATTTCGCCGTCGTTCGATGACCTATTGGTATCGTATGATTGCTCCACGATGAAATGTCACCGAACGCATAACCCATGTTCTCGCCATTTGGCACCAAAATTAATCCTGACGTGTGATTCAAAAGAAGATAATCATTATTAAAAGCATTGATTTATCACAAATATTCCCGAGATATGTGACTCTCGGAAGTTAAACCGACATTATTCGACTGTTTGTAAATTTCATAATATGATCGGTTTAACTTTCGAGAAGGTCACATATAATTTGATCATTCACCTATCAGAACTCCAATCGCTAACAAAAGAATGAAGGGTCGTCTTCTACCATATTTTAATCTGCAACGATCGCTAACGCTACCCAAGATCGGTGTAACGAAGAAACCGACGAGAGGGCTCAGAGCCCAAACCAACGTCATATGCTGATGATCCACACCGATTTTCAATAAAGTAGGCGAAACGAAAGCCGTCTCGGCGGCGTAAGAAAATTCAATTCCCATGACGGCTGCGGAAACTCGTACCAATTCGCGGCGTGTTTTCTTTCTATACATTTTTTTTTAATACAAATATTATATTTTCATTTTCTTTTTTCTTTTCTTTCTTTTTTTTCTTTTTTTCTTTTTCTTTATCATAAAACGAACGATACATGATACACATATGTACCTGTAAATATGAGCATAATCGTCTAAGGTTCTTTCCAATTTGGGAGGACCACGAAGATGATTCAGGACACCCGGTAGGCCTTGATCGAGAGGTAGACTGCTTTTCCATTCTTTGAAAAGGTCCCATCTCTCCTTTACTTTATCACGTACGTCGTGAACTCTACCAGCGAAACCTTCGTATTCGTGCAATTTATCCACCATGGTTCACTGTTCAAGCTCGACGATCACTTTTGATAATAACTCAATCGTGAGTTTGTCCTTTCATTATCACGAAGGATGGAAGAACGAGCACGTTTGTTCAAATGTGCGCATCGATATTGAATTTGTTTAATTACGGATTATTCGATCCTTTGCTCGACTTGATTATACACGCCGCTAGAATTTGATTTTCAAACGTTACGAAACTTTCTTTTTTCTTTCTCTTTTGCTTCTTTCTTCTGGCACGTACAAAACTTGCGTAACACACTGTCGAGAAGCGCCGCTCGACTGACATCACCGTAAACTTGCTACCGCGAAAGCTCCAGCGAAAGCTCTCCTCTTTCTCTTCCTCTCCTTCTCCCTCTCCCTTAGCCTTACCCTTACCCTCTCTCTCCCTCTCTCTCTCTCTCTCTCTCTCTCTCTCTCTCTCACTCTCTCTCACACACTCTGCTTAGAGTTCCAGCGTTCTCACCACCTTCCACCTTCACGATACAAATTCACCTCGCTCAGCTCTGAAATACAAGTTGAACTTTTAGTAACTGACGAAATTAGCTTTATTCGTATGAATGTAAGCTTGTCTATTCGAAAATTAACGGGAAACGAAATCGAAATCATTTACCAAAGATCCAAAGCATTTCTCTGCTAGAGAACATTTTTAAGTACTTTCTAAACGTCACTTTATTATATGTATACATGTAATATATCTATCTAGTTGATGTATTCTGTATACGTTTAGTTTATTACATATATGTTCAGTATTGTTGTATTATCTATACATTAAGTGTATGGATGTTTAGTTATGTGTATTTAGAAAGCTATGTATATGAAGAAACGAGTTTCATTCGCAACCTTCGACGTTCGAAGGCTTTACTATAGGACGTAAATATAATTTCCTCCTCCGGAAATTATGTATTTGCATTTAGTTTGCTTGATGTTCTTTTCTGCAAGCTATTTTCATTCGTATGTAGATATATAGTAATAATTTTATCGGTGCTTGATGCTCGAAGAATTTTTAAATATCCTTGTAATGTAATTTTTAATTCAAATACATATCTCTTTACGAAATGAATGAGAATAGTATTAATTTTAAATGCTATATTGCCTTTAAACGATATATCAGAATCCATAAAAAGAGATAGAGAGAAAGAGAAACTTATTCGATGATGTATTGAATCGATTCAACTATAGCAAGCTGTCAGTCGAAAGAAGTCTTACTAAGTAGGTCTTGTTGCGTAGTTGGCCTTGGCAAAAAGCTCCGTATTACAAGCCAGTTCGATATTTAAAGACAGCATCTTATTTCTTCTATATCTTTGACTTTAATTAGAATTTTCACGAAAGTATAAATAATCGATAAATCGTCCAAATAGCGATATTATTGGAATGACACGAACTCCATTGTATGATAGTAACTGAATTTGATTAAATCAAATCTTGACAAGCGTATAATATTTTTTATATGCGTATCGATTATTATTAAAAAGTTCAAATTATATGAAATTTCTTGCAAAATCTGTATCAATTTTCTTTCTACGCAAAATGGCCAGACATTCTTTTTACATCATTCTTTGGGGAAAACTCGCTGTTTCGTCTTTATTTAAAAAGAAAGTAAATACTTTAGAAAAAAATTGTTCGAGAGGAATCCTCTAATTTAATGCAGATAATTCTTCTATTTTATGGCGAATCCTTTGTGACTTGTTGTACATGAGTTGTTATATGCTCTGCTTTTTATGTGTGTGTATATATATATATATATATATACACACACACACACATGTAATTGTTTCATGCATAGTAGAATTATAATAAAATAAAACGATTAAAAATGTAAAAGGAAAGTTAGGAGATGAAATAATTGTTCGATTTGAAAACATTACCTGATTGCAATAGTTACAGCATTGCTATTATCGCTGTAACTTCACAATTTTTACTTGGAATATTTTCGAAATATTCTAGAAACTATGTAATTTCAAAAAATGTAAGAAAAACAAATAAATGTTTTGGAAGTTACGTACAAAAGAAAGTTATGTACGCCATTAAGCTTTGGATATTATTATTTGATGTGTCCGCGCGAGAGAACTTCTACAAGATATTGTTCCTCATTACTACAGGATCTAGAATCTCTATTTATTTGCCTACCCGGTTCTAAATAATGTAATATTTAATTTAAATTTATCTCAAATCAACTCTTGTTAAGTTGCTTGTTTACTATTTTTTCTTATGTAATTAATAATGATTAACTGTTCCAATCGAAAGAAAAACGGTAGCTTTTGGGATATGTTTGTCAAATGTTTACGTATTTTTGATATGTGATATGATTATCTCCGAGTAAACTCTTAGTAAATAATAGACATATACAAACTATCTGTAACAGTGAACTATCTATCTTTATGTAGCAATATTACAGAGAGAGAGAGAGAGAGAGAGGGAGAAGGAGAGAGGGGTTCAATCAAGAAAGAACATGGCCTTAAATCCGATTTGCTTGTTTATCACAAAAAGCTTCGAATGTCTCCATCCACTAGCAATCTTTCCACGAGCAACATTTCTTCCGATCAAGACAAAAGCTCGGGGATAAAAGCTAGTACAGTTTATTCAACGCATTATCGTTCTATCAAATTGTTTTCCTTTCTTTAAATCTTCGAACGTCGATGGAAGATTTGGGTGTGTAACGACTTAGATATATTTACAATGACGAAATATGAAAATCTTTCCAGATTCCACGAACTTTACAAATTTAATTATTATTATAGTTCCGATCATCGGATTTATTCGCTACCAATTCGCTCATTAATTATCGAAGAACGGAAATCGAAGGTTAAGTTAAATATTAGTTTGTTGCTTGCGTCTCTATGCATCTACCATTATTATTATTGTTCGTTTTAGGAAAAAGAATGAGAATCATTCTTCGTAACTTTATTTCTCACGACGGAAGGAACTCAATCGTTTCCGTCCTTCTCGGCTTTATCAAGACGCGAGAAAAAAGAAAGCTCTGCAGGATTTAAGCGATGTTCTTCGATCGATCGTGGAAGTTCCGATGAGGGAAAGAACGTAAATTACTTTTCTTGTTTTCCTTGAAATGTTCTCTCTCTCTCTATTTTTCTCTCTTCCTTTCTTTTGTCGTTTCTCTTTTTCTCCCTCTCTCTGTTCCTCTTTCTTTTCCTCTCTCTCTCTCTCTCTCTCTCTCTCTCTCTCTCTCTCTCTCTCTTTATCCATCCACTTTTGTTATTTTTCTTCGTCAGGCTTTAAAAAAAGAATTACATGATCTTTTGCGTCATTAGTACTTCTTGAAAAAGTAATGAGTACGATCTGGATTCTTAAAGCAAAAAATACGCTCACTTTATTGTATTTCTTTCATTATGGCCAATACTTTTAATTGATTTTTTATAAATTAATTATAGATATGTACATATGCATATATACATATATATAGAAACAGTGGACTTAAGCTACACAGTATTTAAATAAAGCAATAAATGCTTTTCTTAAAATAAAAGATATTAACAGTTTCTCTATTTTTTCCCGATGTATACAAACTTCCTTTCGTCTGTACATTCGTTGTACACTCAATACTCAATTATAATATTTTACTCTGCTCTTCTTTCTTGTATTATTTACTCTACTTTATTATCTACTTTGATCTACTTTGTATTACTTTGATCTTTATTCCGTAGGACTCTGATCTACTCTGTATTGCACTGATCTCTACTTTGTATCCACCGCACTCACGCTTAGTTCTTTATATTGCTTATCATTTCTTTTTTTCGCTCGTTCATTATCGCTTTCTTTCATTCATATATATCTTTTAGGACGCGGGCCTAGGAACTGCGTCCAGACAAAGCACATTCAGATAAGGTCCTAGACGTCGCATAATCTCCGCATGTGCATAAACATTCATCTCCATCACTCATATACAACACATTCGCTTACATATCTCTCATATTACTTACACTCCAAAGCTACGCCTCTATCTTATAAACTTCATTTTCAGCACTCCTTCGATACTTACACATACATGAATATTTTCCTAATTCTACATATATATTATGTGTATGTGTATATATATATATATATATATATATATATATATATATATATATATATTTACTTTTTCTAAGTTGAAAGTGCTATATTCTATCTCGTCGTTTAAACATTTGAGACGACAACAAAACTCTTTTAACAAGACATCTGAAAATAACTGTACGATAACGATTACAAAAATATGTTGAGACTATATCTAAAAAATGCTATCTTATCATGATTTCCGGACTTAATTGATGACGTAAATGAAAAAAGAAAAGTTATAAAAGAAAACAATGAACTTATAGTTAATAATGTAATCGAAGCACTCTCTTTTTGTCTTTCACAGATCACGCTTCGAATAGAATACCTGATCATTAATATTTCAAAAATTCATGTTTTTCTTCATAATTTATATAATATACATTATATGATCATAAAATTGTTACTTTATGACAAAGTGTCATGTTTATGACAACCCTGTTTTAGTATGAATTCAATATGACATGACAAAAATATACAAGAAATATAAAACCTTTAAATACCTTGCTTTTTTTCGAATGAACAAAGATACTCACGTGTATCACGTATGATTCGCGTACGAAACAAGGATAATACCAATAATAATCATATTGTAAGATTTATTATTGAATCGTGATATTAAAAAATATTTCCAATGTGTTCTTTTGATCTTACGATATGAAAGTATTGAATCGTGATCGTCGTTACGATATTGTGGAAAATAATTTTTGTTAAAAGTATAGGGGTAGATTAGGTGACGGATAGATTAGGTGATAGATTAGGTAAATTTTTGTCACTAGATTCAGTTTCTATTTATTGGAAAAAGATTGATAAGTAAAATGTATGAATTATAAAGTAAGAAAAAAGAAAAAAAAAAAGAAAAGATTCCCATAGGCTTTACAATTTCAAAGATTTTCAACATTTTGTAATATATTGTTTCGTTTTTCTAACATCAATGACATTAATCAAAGTGTTAATCGTTCTAACGATTAGTCTTTCTTTTTCTCTTTTCAATGATTCACACAATAACTTTTTTCTGATGACTCACATTCGTAACTATCGATCCGTCTTTTAATATATTGCTATGTGATTGATAAAATTTCTTTAAAATATATCAGAAAGTTCTTCTGTCTTCACGATTATGATATAACAGATACTCTTTCTCTCTCGCTCTCTCGTTGGTAATCTCACGATAGAAATAAAAGTATTAGATAGTTGTAAATGACAACAATGAAGTTATTATCTTAAAGAAACGATCGACTCGATACAACCTAGCGTTCACGTGAATGAAAAATCAACGAAGTTGAAATTATCTAGTCAGAGTCGATATAAATGCAAGAATGAGATTTTTTTTTTCATGAAATATCAATCATCGTTCATTGGCGCGTTTATGGATCGACACGCGATGTAGCATTCTTGTTTTGTTCAAGTCAGTTGACGTCTCGCATCACACGACATTTTCAATCTTTTACGGACAGATTCGTCCGACAAGCGAGAGTCGCTATGGACAAGAGTTGATTTAATGGGCACAGTTGAGAAAATATACACGTTGAACGTTTGCCTTAATAAAAACTAAAACTCGTGTATGGGATGTTATAATGTATAAAATATATAAAAGAAAAGTCTGGAGGTTCTGAATAATAATCCCACAAGAAGATTTCAGCATATTTGCTATTCTTTGATTTCAAAATTTTTGCTATAACATCAATCAAATTTATACTGTACAAATGACAAATAAATGACAAATAATTGAAGAATAATTGATAATCTAATGGTGAACATGAGCGTGAACATGTGAATTGAATAAATTTTATTATATATCTATAGATATGTGTACATGTACTCATTGATTTGATAACAAAATAATATTTACATTTCTTCTATTCTTATCAGTTCGACATATACGAAATTGTAATAAATCTAATATTATCAAATTAGATTACTATATGAATATCTTTCTATCAGAAATACATTGTTTATTACAAGTATAGCATGTTTAATATAATTATTTGATTTAATATAATTATTTGATTTATTATAATTATTTGATAAAACATTTACAGACCGGAGAACGTTTATAGCAATTGTAGAATAGTAAGCCGATAGATTTCTATTTAATTTACAATTGAAATCTTATCAGTGGTACATTTTAGTAGCAAATCAGTAGCATTCTAAGAAGCGAATTTTTTATACTGGATTTAACTTGGTTTCAACCTGACTGAGTATATTCGATTGTTTTATGAGTATTTCGAACGAATAATGAGGCGATCGTCACTGCAATCTATAGCATACGATAGTCTTTTAGATTTTTAATCAATTCTCAATTTTCGGCAAACGAGATATATTAAAAGTTAAAATCCCGATACAATAACGATGCAATCAGTTATCCGGATTTACAAGGCTTAAAATTTCAATAGCAGTTGTAAAAGGTTCGGACCTTTCTAACATCAATTATTTACAGGTTACGTTATCGAATTTACAAGTACTTATTCTAAAATTCGGAAACAACTTATTATATATAAAATGATTATATTGTAAGTACATGGAACTTTATTGTTTTTGAATAGTAATCGAATAGTAATGAAGCGAAACTTCATTCGTGAAATTAAATTCGTCATACCTCGAAAACTTTTGCGTACCAAGATTTAGCTAAATTGAAAAATGCCTTTATATTTTGGCTACGTTTTTGGGTATCTGGTAACACTGTGCGTCGTTTCTATTTAATGGAGTACGTCGAGTACAAAAATAGTCTCTTGCAAAATCGACGATGCCTACTTGCGTGCTAGTCACTCGCTTCGAGTAAGAGCGTAACGATCACTTTTTATTCACATTCCAAGTAGTTTTTACTTGCGAGTTTTACTCCCTACGAGTATAAATTATTTTGAGAAAAATGTCGTATGGATTAATAAATTCGTCATATTACTTCGTACGAAATTCTACGTTCATCAAGAAACAACGTGGATTTTCTAAATAATATTGGCAAAATATTGACGTTCTTATATCACATGATAAGAGTTAAATTCGTTTCGTTAAACTTGAATAACTATTAATGTAAATGCCAGTGACCTTCTAATTGTTAACTTTAAGAAAGATGAAATCGAATAAGATTTTAATCATTATCTTAAATGATTAAGAGGAGACATTATCGAAAATTGGAGAGGAAGAGAGGAGGTGATGGGATAAGAAGGGAGAATGCAAGAGCTCCGATTATTAAAATCCGTTGCCTACTCTCGACGATCGCGTGATTTTATTGAACGGGAATTTCTCGTAACGTCTTCGATAAACGTTATCACGTGCTACTGCACGATATAATTATATAAACGCACGCAGTGTCGCGAGATCGCTTTATAATAGAATCGATCTAGTCTTTCGACTTTGACTGGATGTTTCGATGAACGTCGAGTTAGTGAAAAGAGACAAGAGGAGACGACTTCGTTGACACATTTCTGTAGTTTTGTTTATAGCCTCTTTTCTTATCTCCTCATGATATTTTAATCATTTGACATTGAATATATTCTCTTGTAGCAAATTCTCTTCATTAAGAAATAATTTTTTATTGAGGCTACGGTAAGAAATATTCAAGTTTTCAAATGTCGTTGATTAGCGAGGAACACGGATATCTTAAGGATATCTTGCTTCGTCCTTCCTCTTCTCCTCCTCCTCCTCCTCCTCCTCATCATCATCATCATCATCGTCATCTGACAAAGTTCAAAGCAGGTAGGGATAAAGCATTTATTCTTAGAGTGGAAGGGGACTACGTTTTGAAATATGATGAATTCATTTCTCGCGAATAATAATATTACGAGTGTGAATTTTTTTCTCATTCGCAGATATCCGGCAAACCGATGAAATCGTTGTGCAAGATGCTCTCAACGAGACAGGTATGTTACATAATATTTGTCATAATTCGATCACACACATATCAATTGTATAAGCTTTTTCATGATATTTTCTAACGATATCTAATTCAATAAGGGCATTTAATGTAAGAACTAAATCTAATACATTTCTATGTTTAAATCAAAACTCACGACTTTCTATTGAATATAGATTATATATATATATATATATCTTATTTTTCCATGAACAATACAAAACATAACGATAATCATATAGATAAGTGAATGGAACGATAAAAAGACAATTGTTTCCTATGATTATTTTATAACAAACAATAATTTGATCTTGTTCTATTAATCGATTGGCTCTGCTTATGTGACACACTTGTAAACAACGTGATATTAAGTGTCAACGAAATGGTATACAAGTTAATAAATCGATTAAAATGGTTAAGGAAATAAAGAGGAGAAAACGATCGATCAATCTTTCTACATCGTAATCGTTCGATCTATCGATAAAAAAAATATTTTTGCTTAAACGTTAAACTAATTCTTTACTTTGTATTTAAATTTCATTGGAAACTCACTTTCTATATAAATTGAATTATCTAATATTTGTAGTTATTAATTTCAGGAGACAAGTATAATTATTGATAAAAAAAAAAAAAAAAAAGGAAAAAAAGAAAGGAAGAAAAAAACTAAATTTAGAAACTACTTCCTTCCCATATTTATGACTTTAATAATTACTTTCTTTTAAGATAACTTAAAATTGTATGTTAGGCAGAAAAAATGAGCTGACTCATACCTAAGATAACACGAATAAAACAAACTGAAATTATTATTATTATTAACTATCAAGTAATTATTATTAATTAACGAGTGTACTACAATTATTCTTCATTTGAGGATTTGGAAGGTTCAATTTCAAAGTATTGGCCGTTTCTGCTCTTATTTGTATGAACGCTGCCTTTGGCATGATGAGTATAGGATTCATTTTACCAGCGGCAGCGTGCGATTTTAAGATGACAACGGAAGACAAAGGTCACCTGATTGTATTGACCATGCTAGGTAAAATAGAAAATCCGCGCAATTTATTGCGCATGCTGGGTTGCGTCTTTCTAGATATAAATGAAGGTATTCTTTTCAGGTATGTTGACGGGTTCTTATTTCTGGGGCTGCCTTGCTGATACCAAAGGACGAAGAATTTCTCTCCTGGCATCCCTCTTCCTTCACGGTAGCTCCGAATTCTTAGCATCACTGATACCATATTATTGGGGCTTCGTGTTAGTCAAATTTATCAGCGGTCTGGCGTTAGTATGATCAAAAAACACAAACGAGAAAACTTATCGACGAATTCATCGAGCTGCGTACGTTGTACGCCATAAAGAATTTCCTCCGTAGACTATCTGGATTAACAAATTTTCAGTATATGTGGACAGTTAACGATGCTCTATACATATCTTGCCGAATTTCAACCAATTAAGAAGCGTGATTTGTTTCTCTCATGGATGGAAACGGCATGGGTAATGGGAATGGTGATCGTAGCGTGTAAGTATTCCAATTCTCGTTGCATTTATTTCTTTTCCTTTTTCTTTTTCGTGTTTTTTTTTTACACAACATCCTTTTTATATTTTCAGGCGTAGCTTGGGCTACAGTCCCGTTGGATATAAAATATAAGACTAACACGTTTTCCTTTCGCTCGTGGAACTTGTTCATCATGATTTGTTCTTTGCCATCTTTTACAATTGGAATCTGGTTATCATCTTTCCCAGAAACTCCAAAGTATCTTGCTGAGACTGGACAAAATAATAAGATGTTGAAGGTTTTAGCTAAAATGTATTCGGAGAATACGGGGAATCCTTTGGAAAAATATTTGGTAAGTTCATTTTCGTCAAGTACTCTTGAAAATCTAATTAAACGTTTCACAATTAATTTCACATGTTTAATACTCAATTTTCTTCTTATTTGAATAGACGAATTTGAAAAATTGTGGAAACCAGTTGCTTTCAGAACTGGCCTTTTGTTTAGAAGGAAAGATAAACGAGAAAGAAGAGACGATCAAACCAAAGTCATTGAAGATTACCATAACGAATACATTTTTGCAAACGTTGATGCTTGTAAGAAAGCCATATTTGCATAGGACGTTCATCGTATGTTCCGCCACATATTTGATTATGACTTCTTACTACATGTTGCTTCTCTGGTTACCTGATCTTTTCCAAAGATACGCCGAATTTCATGAACGTTTTCCTAATCGATCGGCCACGGTATGCACCGTTGTCGCATTTGAAAAGAACAACGAAACGGTGAGCGAACAATTTGAAATAAACTTTTTACAATCTCTCCGAATACACACACACACACACACACACACACACACACACACACACACACATATATATATATACATATTCTTTCTAGGTAACGAATATGGATCCCTTCGGTTGCAATACACCGATACAGAGCAGCGTCTTCTTATACGCATTTATTTTAGCATTATCAGGCGTTCCTGTTGGTCTTACGTTACCTCTCTTAATAAATCGTTTAGGATATAAATTCTTTTTAGGTAAGTCATTGTCAAAGCGATTATGGAAACAAATCAATATACTTTAACTTTTTTTTTACACGTATTGACTTTAGTATACTTTGCGTCGATACACTTTTTCCTCGAAGATATTTTTTATTATTTTTTTATTATTTTTTATTATTATGATACATTTTGATTAGTCAACACTTATTTGTCTAGATTTATCATGTCAGCCTTCCTTTTTGTTTTAGTTGTCGGTACGATAATAGCCAGTTTTGTATCGTTTTGTATCTTACTTGTTAAAACATCTGTTGAAAATTTAATCATCTCGTGTATCTTTGAATCCATTACATCAATTTGTGTCAGCGTTGTCTCCTGTATGTTGATCGACTTCTATCCAACTCACTTAAGGTATCGCATCTAAGGTATTTTATGCCATGAGTATTATAGACAAGTTTAACTATTCATATTATTCTAAACTGCTTATGCACCACTTTAAACGCAACCTTAACACGTCTAATATATGGCCTTTTATTTTTAGAATTTTATATCTAACAACATTGATTTCTCTTGCGAGATCTTTATCAAAAAATACAAATACACAATTATGCGTCGTATATTTTTTTCTCGGTTTGCATGTTTATTTATAGAGCATTATATAGAGTATTATCTTACTTCGCCTAATCGATCATATGTGTCGAAGAAAATCAAATTCGATCGAAACAAAAATGTACGATAACAAACACGTGTAAAAGTTTCTATTGTAACCAATGTTTTGTTAATCGATCGATAAGAATCATTCGCATCGTCCAAGATCAATCGTTACAAAAGATAATAAAGGGAAGAGAGAGAGAGAGAGAGAGAGAGAGAGAGAGAGAGAGAGAGAGAGAGAGAGAGAGGGAAGGTTAATAATTGCGATATTTCTCTTTGTTGATTCTTTTCAGATCAATAGCAGCCGGTCTCGCTTCATTTTCTAGTCGGCTAGGCGCAATGATGGGAAACTTGATGACCGGAATATTGATCGATAATCATTGCACGATCCTCATCATATTGGTAGGGTTACAACTTTTTGGTGAGTGCCAATAATATTAATCAACCTAAAGAATTGTAATCAATCTTCAACTCGAATTTTCCTTTTTAGTGTGTGGTATACTCAGCTTGCTTACGCCGAAAAAGAAAGAAATGGAAAAAGCAAAGATAACCAAATTCTAAAGATATTTCGATATTTTCTACAATAAGCTACTTAGAGATATTCTCAAAAAAAGAAATAAAAACAAAGAAGTTCGACATGTTTCCCCATCTTTTTCTCTTTTTTTTCGTGTCTTCACTATGTTGTTCTTTGAAACGTGATTAAAATACTATTTATCATGGAATTTTTCTATTTCCTACCGTTCAAAGTGTAGATAATAAGAATGTTTGTTTCATTAATAAGGTCAACGTGGTAGATCACGATAGAACGAAGGTAGTTATATAGGTATATTCATTTGTACGTCTTCAAAATCAACGCGCTCATTCAGTTTACTTCTCGAGTATAAATTTCGAAAGTATACATGACATATATTATCACACAGATATTCGTTTTCTTTTTTTTTTTTTTTTTTTTTTTTTCATTGTACCTTAGCCTTAGTCAGGCTTAGCCGACCTTCCGATAACAACTACATCGCGTGAAAAAAATGGGACGCTTATTGCGATACGCAATTAATGGTGTGCGGTTGTCGTATGACTTCATTCGAAATATTACCATTCTACAAAGACGACATTAAATTACTATAGTGTCAAAGAGATTTTCAAACAATTTTCAAAATCGGGAGATTAGAAGTTAATAAAACTCGAATCGATAATATGAAAAATAATAGATCATTCTTGGAAACGAAAACTGCAATATTATTTAACAATTTCATCCATAGAATGTTGTGACTCGACAAAACACAATGTTTCGTAATTATTACAATTTTCAACGTTCAGTGCAAATTGCAAGTTCTAATTTAATTAACAAAACTCTATCGACTCTAATTCGTTTATGTTAAGGTCGTAAAAAAAAAAGATAAAATAAAAAAGAAGAAGAAAAAGAAGAAGAAACTATTTCTTATATCAATCGAGACCATTGACTTGTTCCTTAGATGGTTCATTCGATACTTTCAAATAGGTTGAAAAGGAAAACAAAATTATTTGGCGAACGATCGCCCTAATATTTTTGGCAACGCGAATGTCCTTGATGTTGACCAACGAGTTTCCCTTTCGCAAAGTTTTCTAGCCAATGTGTACGAAAAATAAACATCCGGAAATGACTGGTTAAGACCGCATTGGCACGCGAATCTACAATGTGACTTACCTATATCGATATAAACTAACATACATAACTTTTCGAAAGGAGTTACAAGGTAAGAATACGTAAGGAGACTCGGCAGTGCCATCCGATTGGCGTCCAGACACGGGACCAAACGATATCTCTCCTCTTAAACGAAAACGAAAACTTTCGATTTACAAATTCGAAGATAACAATCTGAGAAAAAGAGAAATAAAAGGAGAGATAGAGATAGATAGATAGATAGATAGATAGATAGATAGATAGATAGATAGAGAGAGAGAGAGAGAGAGAGAGAGAGAGAGAGAGAGAGAGGGAGAAAAATTGCGCGTGTATAGTGTGAATTAACGTGTCACTTGGCGTCACCTTGCGTTGTACATTGCGTCGCGTTGTGTCGCGTCGCGTCGCGTAGGATCGCCTAGCCTCGTGTCGGAATTGGCCATTACGTTTGGCATTAAAACCAATGTTAGCTTTCCAACGTTCATCTCTTTAACGTTTCGACTCAAACGAAAGAGAACAGATACAGAAACGATCATCCTTCTGTCGTCCTTATATCGTCATACCGTTCGTCATTTCCCTAAAACAACGAGCGCTAGCTACTGGTGATTGATTCTTTTCTTTCTTTTATTTCTTCCCCATTTCTCAGAATATCGGCTTCTTCTCTTCAATTCTCCTCTGTTACAACGTTAATAAGGAAAGATACTTCGGATCGTTCGAAACAATATTCCCAATACTCTACGAAACGTGGTAAATTTCAAGCAATCCATCCTACCCTTTTTTCCCTTTCTTTTCTCCCCTTTTCTTCTTTTCTGTGCGAAACGGTAGAAAATCTCGAGGGAAATTAAAATGATGGCGTCGTTTGCAGATGTTGTCGCTCGCGTTCAACGTCTTTTATTATTTCGAAACATTCTGCTCCCGGGCAAAGCGCCAGTTTTGGATTATTAACTATCGCTATGGAGTTATCGATGAAAAATGTCTCATCCATATCGTACGAGTGCGAGTACACTTATCAGTATTAGCTGACAGTATTGTTGAAGATCCTTTATTTTACTTTCCTTATATTTTTTCTGTTTCGTTGACGGAAGAGATTAAAGCCACTATATTTTTTCACCGATAATTTTCAAAGAATTAAAGAAACGTGAAAAAGAATAAAGATAATTAGAGGGAAAAACCTAAATGTTTATAAATCAGTTCATTATAAAAGCGTTGAACGAATGAAAGAAGGCATTAGGCTGACCGAACGTTTGGCAGAGATCCCTTTTTTTTCCGTATCGTGTGCCAACAAAATCAGATCTTATTAGTTTTGTTGTTTCTTCAGAACGGTGAGAAGAACTTAATGATCGATTTATAACGCTCGTTGAGTGCTCTGATACGACGATATCATAAATAAAAATAATGATTTCTCAAACAATCCCGACTCCATTTTCAAATTGCCGACTAATCTCTTTTAATCTTTTTACAATCGAACAGTCTATCGGCTTGAAATAGTATCCTATTAAAAAGATATAACGTGAGAGATTAAAGATAAAATATCTTGGACGAGTTAAATACCACGATTCTCTTTCAAATCTTATTTCTAGACTTTCCATGAATATATTTTGACGCTTTCTTCGTGATGTAACTCACGTTTGAAAAGAGATCGATCAATTGCGCGATGTTCGATCGTATAGAATGGGATTGT
Organism: Vespa mandarinia; assembly: GCF_050613455.1. NCBI lineage: Eukaryota > Metazoa > Arthropoda > Insecta > Hymenoptera > Vespidae > Vespa > Vespa mandarinia. Next base: position 96,086 of record NC_140824.1, read on the forward strand.
ACTCGCTGACTAACTCATTTCATTTGCGTATCCACAACCGACCCGATTGCGATCAGAAATATCGATATTTCTTCTTCCTTCTTCTTCGATTTTATCGATCAGATTGGCATTCCTGAATTGGATTCAAAGCAAACTTGTCAACGCGCTAAATTAGATTATATGAAATCAAGAAATTTTGCTTGAAAAAGAGAAAAAGGGAGAAAGAGATATTTAGAATTTACAACAACATTGCTAAAAACATCTGAACCATAAAAGATTTTTAAAACATTGTACAATTGTCATACATACAAAACATGTTGCATTAAAATAAGTGATTCAGTTCAGTTAAAATAAGTGTGATTAAGTGGCGATCAATTTAAAGCAGTCTAGATCAGAGATATATTGTCGGGGAAAGCTTTTTGATCTGTTTTTAACAATAACCGATCAGATAAGTCATCAAGTTAAGTGATGAACGTCAACTTAATTTTTTTAGCAATTTTTCACGGTTACTGCGCTTAAAAATGTTTGCTTACCTTAAGCTTCGGAAAAAATATTTCGCAAAAATTTTCTCTTTGCTTACGAAGCTCGAAAGATCGACGAACTATGATACACATTCGGTGACTTGACAAAAGGAATTACTTGCTCTTCACAATGAATAATCATTTATGTGCAATTGTTTTGAGGGGGGAGAAAAATGAAAGAAAAAAAGGAAAAAAAGAAAAGAAAATAAGGAAAGAAAAAAAAGAGAGTTTCCATCTCGAAGAAAATGAAGAAATAACGGCGATAACAATGTATAAATGATAGATAAAATGATTATTTATAGATTAATTATATCGTTCATTGATATTTTTTATTTTATTTCTTCGAGATATAGTTACGTTCAGTACAAAGAGAAGAACTCTTCTTCACCTTCGCCTTCTTTTACGCGAAGATGAAGATCACATTCGTTATCAAAATGACTTAATAATTCAAGATATTTATTCTGACGTATATTAGAAAGAAGCCATAAAAAAGGTAGCGGTTCATGACGTATCCTTGCTTTCGATGAAACAAGAGCTTGTTATCTTTCGTCAATTAACCGAGTTCAAACAAACGGATCATGTTGTCGGTGACTTTCGTATTCTTATGACAGAAAAATGCAGAAATTTTTAACTGGTAGTTCGAGATAAAGATCTTTCTCGAAATCTTAAAGGGAAGTTGAACAATATCAGGTGATATTACAACTTCATGTCTTATAATAGCTCACATGATCGACGATGAAAACGTACGTGGACCATTGTCTTCTTAGGGATTTAAATTTCTTCGAAGAGAGAAAAGGAAATAATAACAAAGTTCTTATCTTATATATCGTAGCGTGTATTCTTCAAAAATATTATTATTTTTTTATCTCATCAGAGATAATCCGAGAGATCGAAGAAAAGATATTCAAATTTGGTGAAATGAAAAAAATTCGGATTTAGTATAAATAGTACGGTATAACTAACATTCAAATATTTCTAAAATATTTACCATCGGTTGATTAAGAGTGATTAAAATTGTTCATAATGAAGATCCTCGGTTAACTCTTCGTTGAAACTTTGATCATTAATTTCGAACGTGCTTGGCATTGCCATCGAAGATGTTTTATGAATCAAAGAGTATCAGGTCTCTTCTTTTTCGGGGCATGACGATTAGAAAAGAGAGAGAGTGAGAGAGAGAGAGAGAGAGAGAGAGAGGGAGAGAGAGAGAGAGAGAGAGAGAGAGAGTGAGAGAAAACAAAAAAAGAAGATGGATTGGGTCGGGGAAGGGGTAATAATATCTTATCTCGCTTAAGAGAATGGGCTACTGGAATGGGCTCAAGATACGTAAAGAAGGTAGAATCGATTTCTGTCCAGTAGCATTCATTCACCGGCGCGATTAGGCTAAGGTGAAAGATCGGTTGGTTGTCATTATTAGTTTTATTCTTGATAGAATTGTTAAGGGTACAGTGAAGAAGGGAAGGGTTTTGGCTTGTTCGCCGATCTAAAATATAGAGATCGGCCACGGAAGAAAACAATCAGTTTCTTTCTTTTCTTTTCAAAGGAAGACCAGAATAAGAGAATCTCGTCGGGATTTAGGTGAGAAGACATCGAGAGAAAATTCTCTCGGTGGAAATCGTCGAATTCGCTTAAGCGATAAAGACGACGATCAGATACCACCGAGTATTCACCAATGAGCGTGGCGTGCAGCCTTTACGGCAGAAGACAAAACCGTGGTACACGTACGGGAAAGCGACAGTGCATCATCGTAGCTGCCTACAGGACCCCCCAAAGAAAGTCCTTCGTCGTAATTTCCGCACCACCAAAACTGACGAGGACACTTTGCGATTTGAACAAGTCTCGTTTGACCACGAACGATCATCATGGGTAAGTATTTTTTTTTTTTTCACAAAGAAAGATTACGTGAACAAGGAAAATGATCGAGATCAGAAATAGATCTCATTTTCTATTAGGCGAACTATTGAAATAAGTCGTTACCGTTTCGTGACAATTTTTCGACAAACTTTCAAATTAAATTTTTATATATTTACATATATTTACATATATTTATACATCTTTATATATATATATATATATATATATATATATATATATATGTACATATATTATTTCTTATTATCTTTACAGGACTCGATTTCTTGGCAGACGGAGGTGCCGACTTCGAGCATGCAATCACCGTAACAGGTATGTTCATTGATAAAAAAAAAAAATAATATCTTATCGAGTTGAAATTTTTAATTCTTTATCTTACTTTGATGAACCATCGTGTATTTTATTTTTATTGAATTTATTAATACTTTAGCAATTAGTATAAACGATTTGTACAATGGCATACATATACAGATATATGCGTCCATTACAAAAACGCCTAGTCTCTTATCAGCAATCGTATCGTAACGTTAAATCATCCATGTGAAAGGTACAATTGTTAAACATTTTCGATCAAAGTCAAAGATATGATTTAGTAATTTCAAAATTGTAATTACAATCTTGTCATCCCTATTTTCTTAAATAATAAAACAATTTATTCTTTCGTTTATTAATTTGTCATGACGTTGTAATAATTTTGTATTACGGGGATCATATTATTGGACTCGCTTTGAAATAAAATAAAGAAAAATAGTGTCTTGAGTATTAAATAGGAATATATGCCGTGTTTATCAATAATTTCTTATTTATTGTCTTCACTCATTAATAGGATTTGGAAAGTTTCACTACATGTTACTGGCAATATGCGGGCTAATTTACATGGATACGGCCATCGGCGTTACAATACTCTCTTTCGTTTTACCTGCCGCACAGTGCGACCTGGAAATGGATTCCACTGCAAAAGGATGGCTAACGGCATCTCCAATGTTGGGTAAGTATTATTTAAGCATACTTTATTATAATTACTCAGTTAATATATTATAAAGAATTTTAACGAATTTTTTATTATACATTCGTAGGTATGGTGGTTGGATCATATATATGGGGATGCCTGGCTGATACCAAAGGTAGAAAAGTAGTATTGATAGCTACCTTGTTAATGGACGGAATAGTCGGAGTCATTTCGTCGTTCGTCCAATATTATTGGGTCTTTCTAGTCTTCCGGTTTTTTAATGGATTCGCGTATGTAACCAGTCGTTTAAAAAGATGCGAGAAATAATTGAATGATCGTTTAATCAAATTAACGAAAATTAACGTATTTCTTTCTATCGAAACAGGGTGACCGGCGCGATGGGAATTTGTTTCCCATATTTAGGCGAATTTCAGCCGACCAAATATCGCGAAAGGTGCCTATGTTGGATGGAAATGTTCTGGACGGTCGGTGTAATATTATTACCTCGTAAGTAATCTTCCTGCTTAATCGTTCGTTAATTCGAAGAAATAATATTATAACGGATGAAAGAAGAAAGACAAATTTTCTTTACAGTAATTGCTTGGTTAATCGTACCGTTGGATCTTTGGTACGAATCGGAACTGTTTCACTTCAAATCTTGGAATCTCTTTGTGGCACTTTGTGCCTTACCTTCGATCGTCTTGGGACTTTGGCTCTTCGCTTTTCCAGAGAGTCCAAAGTTCTTGCTTGAGTGCGGTGAAGCCGACGCTGCCTTAGAAGTCTTTAAGTGGATCTATGCTCAAAATACTGGTCAAGATCCTGAAACATATCCAGTAATTATTAACTTTAATTAATTAATAACCTTTTTCTTTTTTTCTTCGTAAGAATTATACAATTTGATCAGCCCCTAATGCCGTTTAATCTCGTTCTCTTAAAATTATTTTTCCCAGGTTAAATGCTTGCAAGAAAAGACGAATAATAAGGACAAGAGTACGAGGTCATTGAAACTTCATAAGAAAAAAGATCTGAAAGTTCTTTTTTCGGAGGTTTGGGAATTAACGATGTCTCTTTACAAACCTCCTTATCTTCGTAATACGTTACTTGCTTGTGCCATTCAATTCGGGCTTACTAGCAGTTACTACACTCTTATGGTCTGGTTCCCTGAATTATTTACTAGGTAAATATACACTTTGAAAATGATATTTCTTTTCGTCTCAATAATCCCTGACGCAACGATATTGCGTCATGGTATTGTCATGGACTTTTTCACCATCTTTTCACGATCATGTATTTTTAGATTCGAAGAATTCGAGGATGATAATCCCGGTAAGACCACGTCCGTTTGTATAGTGTCAGCGCTCTCAGACAATGCAACCAATTTGGATCCTTATGGATGCGAAACAACCATCGGTGTGAACGTTTATCTGCATACCGTTTATATTGGTCTCGCCTGCATACCCGGTTCCATCATATTACCGATTTTTGTACACAAATTGGGAGCGAAATTTTTCCTAAGTAAGTATTTCGAATGTAAATTAACTCCCTATAATGGCATATCGTGCCTTTGAAGTCGCACAGAAACAAAATATATGCATATATTATATATCTCCATTTTCTATATCTTATTTCATATCATCGTTATAAAATTATTTTTTCATTGCATATGCCAAATATTTTCAATATTTTCTTTTCAAGTCTATATGGTATATTTAATATAGTATAACATAATACTATATTAGAATATATATCGGGAGTTCAAAATGCGAGAGCGTGAAAAATTTTTATCTCGTGAATATAGAATTTTTGAGAAAAAATTGGTTAGATAAGAATTATTTGATTTTAAAGAAGAAATATTGTGACTTTTTCTTTCTTTTTTTATTCAGTGCAATATTTCAAGACGAAGCTTGACTTTGTTTCTTTATTAAATAGAAATCTACGTCTTTTATAATGACAACATATTATATATGAAAGAAAGAAGAAAGAAAAAGAAATGGGTAAATTTTGTCTAAAATATTCATTCGTGCCGAGACCAAAAAAGATCGGGTCATAGAGGATTAAGTTTCTAGCGAGAATTCTAACAAGATAATTAGACTCCTAATGCCTGGAAAAGTGGATGCAACTGGCAAATGGTTGGTACTAATAATGAATTGCTTTTTATTACAGTCTTATCGCTGCTAGTCTCCGGTGCAGTAACCGTAGGTTTTTATTTCGTCGTAAACTCCACTCAGAATCTAGTACTATCGTGCATCTTTGAAGCTTTAACGTCGCTCGGCATCTCTTTAGTTTATTGCATAATCGTTGACATGTTCCCGACGAATCTCAGGTAAGCAAACGTCACGATGTTACCTTTCTGATTTATTTATTCGAGAAAACACGATACATAACGATAATTTATTATCATTTAGTGGGACATGCATATAAGATGTGCAATTTTTCCCGTTTTAATTTATCAACAGTGACGACAAACTCTGATCATATACACCCAATTTGCATCTCACATTTATTCGATTTACAATTTAAATATTGTTATCTAAGTAATATAAACAGAAAAAAATCAAACGAATGAACATTTTTATTTTAATTTGAAATACGGTAAAAACTGGTAGTATTATTGCATTTTTAAAGATTTTAATAAACCTAGATTTATATTATTCTATTACATATGTAGAATCTATTTAGGCGACGAATATAGAACCTTTATTAAATGATAATTAATTAATACTGATTTTATCTCCAGGGTAATGGCAGCAGCCTTATCTCTAACGATGGGTCGATTAGGCGCTTTGGTTGGAAACTTAATATTCGGTTATTTAATTGATTTAGCTTGTGTCGTTCCTATAGTGATATTCGCTGCATTCTTGTTTCGTAAGTTTTAAATAAATATTTTTTTACGAAAGAAAAAGTTGATGTGTGCATGCGCGTGTGCACATACGTGTATATATTTTTCGTTATATTTTTTATATATCGTTCTAACGATATGATTTCTATTAAATTTCAGTATGCGGCTTGTTGTCATTTATACTTCCACGAACGGGAAAAGAAACTCTCGATTAAACAAACGAGAGAACTTAATTGTACGAAGAAACGTGACCTCGTGTCATTTTAAGGAAGTAAACACCCACACAGAATTGGATTGTTCAAAATGAAGGAAGAAAAAGTATTTATATTCGCATTATTGTAACGATATTGAAGCGTGTATATATATATATATACATATATACGCAAGGCACTTGGAATTATACACGGAACTTAATATGTATACACACACACACACACGTTTAGCGATGAGAAATGTCCATTGACGATTGTAATTCCGTTCTTATGTTTCGTATTACAATAAGTCACGTATTCATTTCACTTCGCTCGATTCTTCCTGATATGCATTAAAAAAACGATATCAGTAACAGGATAATGATATTCAGATATGACATTTGTCTTCTGTACTAAAAAAAAGGAAATCATCGATCATGACGTATATGTATATTTATTCATAACTTCATGTAAAAGTAAATCGTTTTTATCCCTTTCTGTTAATTATTATTCATTCAAATTAGAATAACGTACAAATGCATATATCTATAGATATATATATATATATATATGTATATATATATATATAACAAACACACACACACACACACACATATATATATATTATGCGTATTTATTATACTACTATTATTATGTGAGATTCGACGAGTAAGATTGATAAAATATCTGTAGAGGTACAATCGTGGTACAAAATTCTGTGACTTTTCGATAAAGATCCCACGTTTCGTCTAATTAGTACTTTCCTGTGGTTTTTTTTTCTTTTGTATCCCTTACATTCCCAATCTTTTCTTTCGAAAGTAAACTTAAATGATTCATTTATGTTGATGATAATCGTTCTATCTTTTGATTCTTTTTCTCTCGTTTATGTTTGAAATCACAGCTTTTATTATTATAATTATGTAAGAATTGCCCAATATTTTGAAGAGTATGTGTACATTTTCGATAGTTCAAACTCGATTAAATTCGTAATATACGATCGAATTATATATTAAACGAAAAATGCAACTGGACATATTTGAGGTAATAAAAGTAGTGAATAATAGCGATCTCTTGACATTTCTTGAAACGTAATGATAAGAAAAATGTGTGAATAAATATGGGAGCAGAAAAGATGAATGAAAACGTACGCATTTACCAAAGTAGAAATAATGTAATATCGGAAAAAAAAAAAAAAATAATAAGATATACGAAACGATTTTGCAAAACGTTCTTACGTAACTCGCCTCACGACTGGTCTTCGATTAGTGTTAATGATTACTATTCTATGAAAATACGAGGAAATTCAATACTACGAATACTTATTATTTCTTTCTATTTACTTTTTCTATTTATTTTTATCTTTACTATTATAAAAATAATTACTCAGCTTTCAAGCAGCCTTTAGATAGGAAAAAAACTCGGCAAAGACGTAGAGGGGATATGCATATTATTTAAAAAGCAAGCGCATCAGACAGAATTTTTATTGTATTCACCGTCTTTACCGAAGGATATCCACATGCTTCGATTTGTTTCCACTTGCTATCATTTATTTCCACTTGCTTTCCCATGCAAATTCGTACGAAAATTGTGAAACTTCTTATCATATCAATATCGCATCAATCTTACAATACATATTCCGAGTTTTGATCGCGTGATTATAGACTTTGTTGATTTTGTTCAGTTCACAGTGCCGCCTTTGCTCTAGTTTTGAGCATATCCATCCGATCAACTCTAGCTTATGACCATTTATATGTGCGAATACGTTCTTCCGTGAATCATTCATTTCCAAGAATTCATTAAGGAATCTTTAAGGAAAGTTATTTTCAATGTGTGAGAAAGATATAGAAATGAAGCAATCATCGATACAAGTATCAACAGGTAAGGTAAACTACGGAAAGCGATTCATTTTTTCTTCATTCTAATTCGAATTTTTTCTTTCCTTTTACTATTCCTTCCTTGAAAATTATCATCGAAAATTTCACTTGGACATTTTTCTCAATGCAGATGCGTCTAACGAGATAGATTTAGAAGAATTCGTCCAACTTGCCCTTAACGAAACAGGTTCGTTAGTAGTTCAATAACTCGACAAATAAATACCAATCGCATAAATCAATCTTCTTTGCATAGTCACGTTATTTCTTTCTTTATCGCACATCTTATTATATTAATCTTTATACTCGCTCTTTGCCGATTAGGGTTTGGTAAATTCAATCTGAAGGTGATGGCCCTTTGTAGTCTGGTTTATCTAAACACAGCACTCAGTATAAGCAGCATCGGATTTATTCTTCCTTCGGCAGCATGCGATTTTCAAATGAGCACGATCGAAAAAGGGAACATCAATATTATATTTTTAATCGGTAATAAGCATTCAATATTTTCATTCTTGTCTGCATATATATTTACACACACACACACACACACATAGATATATATATATATATATATATATGATACACATATATAATACAGTTGCTCAGAAAATTGTCGAAATAAATAGAATAAGTTATCCTCGATTCAAATTTACTGACGTTTTAATAGGGTTTTTATGATATGTGTAATTAAACATAATAAAAGTTCAATTTTCAACATAGAACGCCTTTGAATCGAATAAAATCAAATCATTTTTTAGCAAAAGCAATTGCAAAAAGATTGGGATTTGCCATAAAACCATTTATCCAAAAAACCAATTTCATCTTAGCAGATATATAGTTCTTTTTTCCAAAATTCGGAAACTGTTTCGTCAGTATTATTCTTTTGAAAATTCCACTTTAGTTTTTCCTCAAAGTCAAATTGGTTTGACATAACTTTTTATCTTGTTTTGAAGATAAAGAAGTGTATAATTTAAGAAAGTATAATTAAAAGTTATGAAAATATTATCAAAAAATCAATAAAATTAACTGGAACAAAATTCATTCTTGTGAATGAGCAGTTTTATCGACCAGTTAATTACATAGCCTAATGATTAATCCTAATATTTGTAAACACAGGAATGGCTTGCGGCTGTTACTTTTGGGGTTGTTATGCCGGAATCAAAGGTAGAATAAAAACTTTGACGATCTCATTGTTTCTTCAAGGAACGTTTGAAATTTTCTGTAGCATCGTCCCACACTATGGATTCTTCTTATTATTTAAATTTCTCAGCGGATTTTCGTGAGTTCTCTATTTATTTCACTTTTAAGCAAGCATTTGATACAAGCTCTTTAAGAAAATCGAAACGGTCATTGTTATACTATATAACTATTCGCGATTGATAATTATCCGTTTGATATGTAAAAATGTCATTCTCAAATCGATTAGTTCCTTTTATTTAATTAAATAGTAAAAACGATGAAAATACTTATTAATGATTTTTAACTTCTTTTAATAGAAAAGTGCAAGCGTACAGTATTAGTTATATCTTTCAGGTTAAGCGGGCAAAGCGGGACGCTCTTTGTTTATTTAGGAGAATGTCAACCAACAAAATATAAAGAGACATTACTTTCTTGGTTGGAGATGGCATGGACATTAGGTCTTATGGTGGCACCACGTAAGAACGATTTCATTATTTTACTTTACGTATTCTTCAAAGTATATTTTATTGTCCAAATGATTTCATTACTTTTTAATCGCCATATAATTGACTGTCTAATGAACTTATTTAAATATGATTTTTATTAATTTCCAGTTATCGGTTGGATAATTATTCCATTAAAATTTGATTTCGATACGAAACCTTTTGTATTTCACTCTTGGAATCTATTCGTTTTAATATGTTCCCTTCCGTCATTAATTATCGGTTTTTGGTCGTTACATTTCATTGAAAGTCCCAAATTTCTTGCCGAAATTATGCAAATGTCGGAATTGGCCGTGGTACTTGGAAAAATATATTCCGAAAATACTGGTAATCCGGTGGAAAAATATTTCGTAAGTATTCATTATCATGCGTATTCTTAATCGAAATTATATTCTAAGCAATGTGCTCGTGTCAAATTTGAACAGGAAATACTCGCTAAAAGTGAAAATCCTTTACATAAAACATTGAAAATCAATAATTATGAAAATTCGAACGAGGAAAGTAAAATGAATAATTTCCGTACGATTGTGCATTCGATGTATACGCAAACGATATCTCTTTTTAAACCGCTGCACATTATGAGAAGTCTTAACGTATTCATTCTCATATGCTGTATTACGGCTTCGTACTACACGCTGATGCTTTGGTTTCCGGAATTGTTTCAAAGATTCGCCAAGTACGAAATAATGTATCCAGAAAAATTCGCTAGCGTATGCAAGATATCGAAAATAAATCAACTTGGAAGCAATAATACATTGGCAAGTAAATGCGAATGATATGAATATAGATAAAGAAAATAGATGTAAGAGGTATCGTATTTATAACTGAAAAAAAAAAAAAAAATTAAAACTCTCTTTACTTTATCTTATATTTCAGATGCTAAAACGTGACATATACGACTGCGAAAATAATATTCACGATAATGTCTTTTCCCATACATTTCTCTTAGGACTGGCTTGTATACCACTTAGTATTATTCTTCCGCTGACCGTTAAATACACGGGTTATAAAATTTATTTAAGTAAATATTCTCTTTTCCACTTCATTATATCGTTATATGCCTCTTGAAATATATTCAATTAATAAGAAACATTCTTATTTTGATATTTCAGTAATTTGCACATTCCTCTGTACTATAGTGACCATAGGCTTTTTCTTTATAAAATCATCGACACAAAATCTTATACTTTCTTGCATCTTTGAAGCGTTAATTTCTATATGCATGAGTATTATCTTCTGCATGATCGTCGACCTTTTTCCTACCAATATAAGGTATGCAAATGTTTAATAACAAATTTACATTTTTCAATTATAGGCATAATATAGACGAGGAAAAATCATGATGAATATAAAAACACAATTTCATATAATATTTTTTAAATGTCGCCCGCAGATGCATCCGCAGACTATTAATTTATTTAAATAAATTTTATTACTAAGTTGAAACTATTTTTTAGAATGATGGCAATTGCTCTAGCTGCATTTTGCGCACGTTTGGGATCGTTTGTAGGAAATTGGATATTTGGTTATTTAATAGACAATTATTGTTTTTCATTGATACTCATAGTAGCTACACAACTTTTCTGTACGTTTTATTCAACATTTCGTGTTATTATCTCCTTACAAAAGTGTATTTACGTTTTTCTAAATTTATCTATATTTTTTTTAGTAAGCTTTATACTCAGCTGTCTTACACCTGGAAGATTTGGACAAACAAAAGCAATCAAAAATACATAATTCCAAATATTTCGATAAAATGTATGTATCGAATCATATATATGTGTAAGATGAAGATGAATTTGTTAGACATATAATGTATGATATGAGATAATTTTATCTACCATTATAATTTTTGCATACTTATTTCCATTTAATGCTGCACATATATATATATATATATATATATATATATAAATATATATATTATTTTCATTAAATGTTCACTCTTTTCAGATACTCGAGATTATCAAATAAGAGTAATTAACTCGGCAATGTTAATATGTACACACTAACTATATATATATATAGTAAATATATATATATATATATATATATATATATATATGTGTGTGTGTGGTGATATTTCAGGCTATATTTAGGCTATATTGCCGACGAATGGTCGAAAATGTCACGTAACTGATGATGTCATTCTCTCTGAACAAACAAAACTTTACTCGTTATACGTAATCACAATTATTTGACCTTGCGACGGTATCGGAGAGTCTAATTTTGTTTTATCATCTCCCTTATTCATACTATATGTCTATCATATCCCTTAGTCATACTATATGCAGACTTTTTACAAGATGTGACAAATCAATTCATTCATTCTCTTCGTTGAACTTCTAAGATTCATTCTTTCACTCAATCGTTCAATTTCATTCAACTTCTTTTTATTTATTCGTCCTCACTTTTGTCAATGCTCCAATTGGAGTACCGAGAAGTTGTCGAATAGTATGTATTCTTTAATTAACATTATCCATTGTATATAAATACAGAAATGAGAGATAATTCGGTCGGACTTTGTGTGCTATTGGGTGAAATCAGAGCACTGGTGATCTTTTAAAAGTGTTCTCTTTCTATTCGTTTGGAAAGGTTTACGCTATGAATTCTCATGCGTAACAATTTTTGTCCGATTTTGGTGATGAAGGACTTATCCAAAATATAAAAGAAAAATTTTAATCTTTAAATTATTATCTTACTTGAACACCTCGTGAGATTTTTGAAAAGCATTATTTCCTTCGGTAAAATCATGTCTAAAAATAGTAATTTTCAACCCAAGTAAAAACTCGTTTGGAAAATCGGAAATAATGGTCTCATGTGGAAAATCTTTATCTTTCGAATGAAATCGATCAAAAACTTCATCAAAATCGGACAAAAGTCGCGACCAGGAGAATTGATGGCGTAAACCCTAGCAACACGCTACATGTATTTCATGCAAGTATCCTTGTACCGTAACATATCTTTGTATCCTATATGGATTTCATTCAAGCATGTTCGCATACATCTAATTTTTACTTTGAAGAATTGAATTGAAGCTATTAAGTTATAGATTTTAAACCTGCAATAAATATAATAATATGAATAAATTTAGTTAGACATATATCCTTGATTATAATCTATCATTATTCAAAATAACATAATTTAATAAACGTTATTTTCTTGTCACTTTCTTCTCCCCCTTTTAAAGCTAATGGATACATTTCTTTCGTTCTCTTGTTACTTCTTTTAGACCATTTTGGGCACAATTATTTTTTTATATTGTCTGCTATTTTTGACTTGGCGCTCATACGTATTTCATTGTTATTACGAAATATGTTATTCGATTATTTAAATATACATAATGTTAAAATTTATTATTATCTCAAACGAATCCGCATGTTTTCGTTCATAAAAATAGAAACTTATTACTTGTTGTATAAATATGGGCACAACGATATCGTAACCGAATGTTGATAATTTGATATTAGGAACCAATGTGGACTTTTCTGACCCCACATATTAGTGAACCACGTTCATAAGATAACGAATAAACGTCGAATCATTGCCAAGTTTTTCAAATGTCCATAAGCATAATGATCATCTTAAATGCAAATTCGACGCGAATACTCGATAAATTGGAGATAAACGAGAGATCATTTAAAAAGAAATAAAACAAAATCCAATATAAGTGTAACAATTATTGCTAAATAAAGGAAAGAAATTACCAGAAAACAACTTTCATGCAAATACGGACGAGTGTAAATCATGCGCGTATTGCCAAAATCAAATCATTTTTTAGCAAAAGCAATTGCAAAAAGATTGGGATTTGCCATAAAACCATTTATCCAAAAAACCAATTTCATCTTAGCAGATATATAGTTCTTTTTTCCAAAATTCGGAAACTGTTTCGTCAGTATTATTCTTTTGAAAATTCCACTTTAGTTTTTCCTCAAAGTCAAATTGGTTTGACATAACTTTTTATCTTGTTTTGAAGATAAAGAAGTGTATAATTTAAGAATGTATAATTAAAAGTTATGAAAATATTATCAAAAAATCAATAAAATTAACTGGAACAAAATTCATTCTTGTGAATGAGCAGTTTTATCGACCAGTTAATTACATAGCCTAATGATTAATCCTAATATTTGTAAACACAGGAATGGCTTGCGGCTGTTACTCTTGGGGTTGTTATGTCGGACTCAAAGGTAGAATAAAAACTTTGACGATCTCATTGTTTCTTCAAGGAACGTTTGAAAATTACAAGCTTCTTAAGAAAATCGAAACGATCATCGTTATACTATATAACTATTCGCGATTGATAATTATCCGTTTGATATGTAAAAATGTCATTCTCAAATCGATTAGTTTCTTTTATTTGATTAAATAGTAAAAACGATGAAAATACTTATTAATGATTTTTAAATTCTTTTAATAGAAACGTGCAAGCGTACGGTAGTAGTTATAATCTTTCAGGTTAAGCGGTCAAAGCGGGACGCTCTTTGTTTATTTAGGAGAATGTCAACCAACAAAATATAAAGAGACATTACTTTTTTGGTTGGAGATAGCATGGACATTAGGTCTTACAGTGACACCACGTAAGAACGATTTTATTATTTTACTTTATATATTCTTCAAAGTATTTTATTGTCCAAGTATTTCATTACTTTTTAATCGTCATATAACTGATTGTGTGAACTGACTGTCTTAATGAATTTATTTATATATGATTTTTATTAATTTCCAATTATCGGTTGGATAATTATTCCATTAAAATTTGATTTCAATACGAAATCTTTCGTATTTCACTCTTAGAATCTATTCGTTTTAATACGTTCCCCTTCCGTCATTAATTCTCTGTTTTTGAACGTTACATTTCACTGAAAGTCCCAAATTTCTTGCCGTAATTATGCAAATGTCGGAATTGGCCGTGGTACTTGGAAAAATATATTCCGAAAATACTGATAATCCGATGGAAAAATATTTCGTAAGTATTCATTATCGTGTGCATTCTTAATCGAAATGTAATTCGAAGAAATGTGCTCGTGTCAAATTTGAACAGGAAATACTTGCTAAAAGTGAAAATCCTTTGCAGAAAAACTTTGAAAATCAATAATTATAAAAATTCGAGCGAGAAAAGTAAAACGAAAAATTTCCGTGCATTTATCATTTAAATCACTGCATCTTACGTAAAAAGGGTCGATTGCTTTTAGATGAAGAAAGGTTAGATCGTACTATCCGTTTTTTATATGCAACAATGATAATAAGCATTAATGTTAAAAACGATGATACGATAGGATCGCAACAATTGAATACTCACCTGTATAATAAAACGGGAAATCTGTGCAATATTTTTAATTATTTTCTTTTATATTCCATCCGTGACATATTGTCTAACACCAATATTTAAAACATCTATATACCCTTGACGTCATATACTTAACCAATCGTCAAACAAGATTATTACGCAGGCGTTCACCGTTTCCTCCGCTATATGACGAGTAGATGTCGATACTGTTTTATTACTTTTGACACGAAAAGGTGTAATGTGATATTCTATCATTTGGAAATGTTTTTAGTAATATTTCATGTCTTGACATTAAACTTTGTATATATTGAATCTAGTTCCCATACAATATGAAATCGCAAGGTGATAGAGTATATTTTATAAGAAAACGATTGATGATTTACTTAGTAAATGTAATTCCATGTCACAGGATATCTGCCTAACCTCCTTTCGTTACATCGTTTTGATGTACGAGACACGTATATTTAATCAGCCAGTTTAATGGTCGAATTGTTTACTTTTTTACCGTGACCATCCTTCCTCTAACCTTAATATACATCTTTTTAATCTTATATATTAACAGAAGACGTTATTTTGAGGTTATAGCTCGACCACTGTTTTTAATTATATTGTTTGACACTTAATGAAAATCAAAGAACGTGGTTTTGGTAAAAATTGTAAAAGTCAACGTTACTTGAATAAACAGCACCATAGTGCTAAGACTTTTCCTCGAATTGAGTACCGTATGAAAATAGAAATATGTCTTTCCGTATGAGACTCGCTCGTAGTCGGCCGATTAGACTATTAGGTGGTATCGCCATAAAATGTTGGATATTTTCTGGAGCATACATTCTTACCTGTTTTTTATTATACTGGTTGTACGGTGGTATTTTTGCTTTCTTCCTCCTCTGTTTTGCTACTATAGGTTGGTTTCTATAAATGTTAATAATGATACAAACTAATTTTTATCTATTTAAAAAATTTTCTACATCTGTTAAATCATTCTTATAGGTATATTATATCATAGAGAAGATCAGCTGCTCTATCATCCTGAATCACCAGCTCATTCTCGTGTTTACGTTCCTGCTCCTTCTATATTCAATTTGCCTTATGAAAGCATATATACGCGTTCAGGCGATGGTACTATGCTACATATGTTTTTTATTTCTCAACCTGAAGATAGGGCGAAGATGGCCCCAACTTTACTTTTTCTTCATGGAAATGCTGGAAATATAGGACATAGGTCAGATCATTTAGAAAGAAAAATACTTTAATTGATCTTGAACATAGAAATTAGTCTATAATCTATATTGTAAGCAGACTTCAAAATGTTGTTGGTCTCTACCGTAATATTCAATGCAATATCCTAATGCTGGAATATAGAGGCTATGGATTGTCGCAAGGTTCACCATCTGAGGAAGGATTGTATATGGATGCTCGTGCAGGAATTGATTATTTAACTTCGAAAACCAATATCAATACCGATGAAATTATTGTCTTTGGTAGATCATTGGGTAAGTTGTATTTCTGATTTCATTGAAATAACAGTTAATAATAATGATCCTATTTTCTAAAGGCGGAGCAATAGCAATTGATTTAGCAACTAAGGAAGAAAATGCAAGAAGAATTTGGTGTCTTATACTTGAAAATACATTTACGAGTATACCTGATATGGCAGCATTTGTAGGATCAAGATTTTTTCAATATCTACCACTTTTTATATATAAAAATAAGGCATGTTTGTGTTAATTTCAAGATTTCAAGATTACTCCAAGAAGTATATCAGTCATTTTATGTATAATCATATATCTTCTTACACGATAATATTTTTTATTACTTTTCTTTCACCCTTTCTTCCTTCTTTTTTTTTTTGTTTTTGTTTTGTTCGTTCGTTTTTTTTCTTTTTTTTTTCTCCCTCCTTTTTTTTCTTTTTTTTTTTTTTTTTTTTTTTTTTTTTTTTTTTTTTTTTTTAATGGCATTGCTTGTTATTGTTGCAGTATTTATCTATTTTCAAAATACGATCGATGACAGTACCAACATTATTTATCTCTGGCTTAGCAGATACATTCGTGCCACCGCGAATGATGCAGGAACTTTTTAAAAATTGTAAAAGTCAATATAAGAAGATTCTACCAATTTCTGGTGGTACACATAATGAAACATGGTGTCAATCTGGATATTATGAAAATATATGTTCTTTTTTGAATGAACTGAGGGAAAATCCATCGATCCAAGTAACATCGGGTCACTGGCAAATAGATGATATTTAGAAATCAATATATAAATGAAATACATTTTGCGTCCAAATGTATAAATATATTCTGAAAAATGTCCAATACAATATTAATGTATTTAAAATAAATGAGATTGGTCCAATAACTTAAAATATATTATCTATTTCTACTGTCATCATTAATTCAATGACAAAAGTATCTTTTCATTGTTTGTGCAATAATCTTTAACGTTAAGTAATCTTTTTTTTAAATAAAATACTTCTAACCAGGGATTTATTAAATTTAAATTATACAATTGTATCGTTTATAAATTAATATCTTTTTCTAATGTTTATTTAAAATCTTCTGTTTTTACGAGATCTTTCATTCTCTAACTTTTGAGTCAATAAAATTCCAATCACAAAGAGAACTATCAACAATATGATAGCAATCCCTAAGATTGCAAATAATTCAGGACTGGACTCAATCATTATTATTTTTCTTTCAGATACTGCCTCATATTTTTCTGATAAATTTGATAATAATTCAGACATGTCTTTGCAAAATATTTCTTTCTTCCATTTGTACCAATGTACCAGTCTTATATTCAATAGGTTTAGGGGCGTTGCGCATCTATTGACAGATAAAAAAAAATTTCAATTTCTTACAGTACAAGATATTATATATATATATATATATATATATATATATATATATATATATATATATATATATATATATATATATATACATGTAAAATCACATGACAAAATTCATATTAAATACCTTAAATTATTCAAAATACTTGGATTTATAACATAAAGCTGTGGTATTAGATCACTTAACATCCATTGTAAGGAACAATTGCATGCGAAGGGATTTCCTTGTAAATCAATTCCATTTTTCATTTTAAGAGAACCATCGGATAATAATAATAATTTAGGGGAAATGTAATTAATGTTATTGTTACTGAAATCTACCTAGAATAGGAAAAGAATTTTCTATTTATAATAGGAAATAATGTCAAGAATAAGGAAGGTAATATGTACTTACGAAACATGCATTCATATGATCCAAAGCTCTCTCATCAATGGTGATCAGTTTTTTATTGTTCGATATCGTAAAATTAATGCAATCATTTACGGGTGCTTCCAATTTTAAGAATGCATCATTATTAATCTTTTCAAGAAGTGTAATATAATTTGCAACGAATGAACGTAGTTTTAATTTAGAATGAAATGTTAAATCCTTAATTAGATTTCCACTGACGACAAGTGTACTCAATAATGGATAATTTTCTGATGATAAATATTTCGGGATATTAGAATAATTATTATTAGAAATATCTAATACTTTTAATCTCTGAAGTGTTATATTTGGAAATTTCGCCAATTTGTTACCACTTACATTCAAATATTCTAAAGAATGAAAAGAAGGTAAATTTGTTTCTAACCAAGAAATGTTATTGAATTCAATATTCAATTTTTGAATTTGAGATGGTTCATAAAGTAAGTTTACGATCTTGTTGTATTCAATGTGTAATTCAATTAAATTTTCTGGTAGTTCATTAAAGTTTAATGACGTAAGAAAATTATTATTTATCCTAAGTGTTCTTAAATTAGGAAGTTGCAAAAAAATATTTTCAGAAATTGACGTAATTTTATTAAATGACAAGTCTAAATGTTGTAATTGTAAGAATGATTTTAAAAATACATCATCAATAAAATGAATATCGTTATAAGAAAGATCAAGGGTAATTAAACTTATGACAGATTTCGAAATAGTCGTTGATTTAAGTATTTTGATGTAATTATGGCTCAAGTTTAATTTAGTAATTGTTGATATTTCATTAAATATAATATTGTCAAAGATTTTCAATTTATTCTTTGAATAATTTAACTCATCTAGATTATTGGATTCTGCTAATTCATTAATATATATTTCAGGCATTAAGTTTTCAGACAAATCTAATTTCTTTAAATGCTTCAGTTTTATAAATATACTTGGCGATATAAGCGTCAAATTATTCTTTGATAAAATTAATCCCTCTACATTTTGAAACTGATCTAGCATTAATGAGTTCAGTTGAATTCTGTTATCATTTGTAATTAATTTTTCATGGCAATTAATAATTATTCCTGTACCTGCAATATTTGCATTAAATTAGAATTATATCATATGCATAAAAAGTTTTACATACCTTTAACAGAACAGAAACATGTTGTACATATATCACTTTTACATTTATATATAATATTTAAACAAAGTAAAATAATAATCCAACTATTAAATAGAATGTTGTTCATAATTGAAGACATTTGATCATGTATCGACTCACTGTTACCTCCTTTTATATTACTCAACCAATGGTAACTTTGACACATTCACCATTCTATCTATGATAACATATCTGATAACATTTCCAGGTAAATGATTACATGCGTCTACGCATCAATGTCTTTAGATATAGTTTATAATTTTTAAATGAAACTCTCAAACTCACTAGAAATTTACAAATTAAAGAAAAAATCTTAACAGAAATCTGAAGAAGTTTCTTTCTTTATATTCATTATTGTAATATTAAAATAATTAACAGACTGCTCTTTTTCAAAATTATATTCATTAAATTGATGATGTGTTAATGTGATAGGAATCTGGTAGGAATGTGGTTTGGCAATTCTAATGTTAGAGAGAAAATGAGGAAAGGCAAATATTATTCACATATTATAATAATAATAATAATAATAATAATAATAATAATAATAATAAAATGGAGAGATAGCCGTTTTATTATAAGGAATAAATTAATAAAAAAATAACTTTTTTATATCTGTATTTAAACCTATTATATAAATTATGATCTTTTAAAGAAGCTAGTTAATGTAGTTTGTTTCTTCTTGGTTTGTACTTTAGCAACATCTACAGATACTTTCTTCTTCTTTGCTTCATCTTCTTCTTTTGCCATTGTCTCTGTCACATTTTCCGAACAATTTTCATATACGTGTACCTTTTTGGTTACAAGAAAACCATCTTCTTCGTAAGTTTGATCAACCACTTTAAGAATCCTTGCTTTACCATTGTTATCCATCATGCGAGGAGGAGAAGGGGATTTCTCTTTGTTATCTGAAATAATTTCCATCTCTTGTTCTGACTCTGACTCTGTAGACTTTACATGTTCATCGTCACTTTCAGAATCTATTAAATCATTATTCACGATTATACGTTTCCGTTTTTTAATTGTACTCTTAGATTCTTCGCTACGATTTCGTTTTATCCCACGTGTTTCGTTTTTTGATTTATCATTATTTTTAATAGAAATAACTTGTGCCTTTGCAGCATTATTTTTTATATCATCTTTCGTACTATTATCTGCTTGTTCTTCTTTATCAGAATATTTTGTAACGTCTGAACTTTTTCCAAAAAAGCTGGCAATACCACTTTTCTCTTTTTTCTTAACAGAATTACTTTCCTTTGGAGATGAATTTTGTTTATCGATAGATTTCTTCTTAGGTGATGTTTCTTCATTGATACATGTAAATTTTGAAGCTGAAGAAATATCTTTTTCCTTATTATGAACCTTTCCAAAAAGATTATTAAAGCCAGTTTTCTGAGATACTGAAATAGTCTTCTTATCTCTATATTTTCTATTTGTCTGATTATGTTCATTTGTTTCAGAAATGTCTACTTCTTCAGATATCTTTATAGACTTTAACTTTTCATCATCCTGCTTTGGAATAGAATGATCTTTGAATAGCGATCCCCATCGTAAAATAGAGAGTTCTTCATCACTGCGTTCTACACTTTCATGACATTTAATAGCACCAAATCTAACATCTCCTTTATCATACATAAAAAGCGAGCCTAAGTCAGGTATAGATTTTTGTATACTGTATAAATGTTCCGATATTATATTATTAAATTTATCTTTTGCTGCATTTAAATTTGATTGTTTCACAACTTCTACACGCATTCCACCCGATTTTAAATTACCAATCAACATAACTGTAGACTCAATGTTATTTTCCTTTTGATGCCTCTGCCAGAATTCCCACAAAACTTGTTTTGCTACGTTTACATGGACCTCTAATTCTTTGCTTAACCATTTATATGTAACCTAAAAAACGATAATGTATAAACAAAACAAAAAAAAAAAAAAAAAAAAAAAAACAAAAAAAAATTAATAACCGACACCGGGCTACTGCCAAGAGAAAATTTTTATAATTGAAAAATAATTGCGTATTTACCGCCTTATCATTGTCATAAACGTAGGTGGTCAAAATTTCTATATAATGATCCATTAATTCTACGTTCATGGTGAATCAGTTTATAAAATAAAATAAATAATAATTCGTGAAATATTTATTTCAATATGAATAAATGACGAAAACTACTAATAACTACTAGGATCATACAAATATACGCAGATATAAACCATATGTAAAGATCACTGTTACACTACCTAGCGGTTAAGTTTTAAACTAAACTACATTGGCATTATTCACAATGGAATACATAGTTTAGTTTAAAATTTAACCGCTAGAGAGCGCGTACAATAATACAACTTTGTGACGAATATTCTTGGTAATTATTTGAAATTACTGAACTGAGATCATTAAATTTCATGGAACATGAGACGTAAACGTAAGAAAATCGATCAATCTCATCGAATTCATTCGACTTCTCCGTAATCTCTCTACTTTTGTTTTGTGTAAAAGTTAATATCAAAAAGCCATTGAAAGATATCGTAAGGATAAAGTTATAAATTAGTTGATTATTTTCGTTTACATCGATGAAATAAAAAAAAAACCAACTGATCCTCATTTAGCCTTCTGGATTTCTGAATTACGAATTTAGGTGCCTGTCAATGTGTTATAGAATAAAAGGAATAATAAATTATTCCAAAATTTAACAATATCTTAAAGAAACTTAGATCCATTGACATGAAGGATTGGACACGTATTATTTTTGCCATATAATCATCTGTCCAAAGCTTATTAGAGTGACAGACATAGTAATTTGTAGTAATTTCTCCGTGGCGTGTGCATCGTGAAACGCATTTCCTTGCATTTGGAATGATTCAGATTTTCTTAACTGAAATTAGTTAATTTGCGGACACGTACAAGCAGGCAATCGTTTACCTCATAGAAACAAAAATACACCGTTCAAGCGTGATATGAAAATCAGTAATGGGCCGTGTACCAGCTTCTTCTCTTTTGTCGCAGATTTCAGGAGGCGCCACCATACGAAATTTTTTCCTCGTGAAAAATGTCGAAAGCAGCATTTATGCCACCAATGAAAATGGCCGTAATTTTTGACCGATTTTGATAAGTTCATTTTAAGTTCATTTTAAAGACGAACGTTTAATCTAGAACTCTGCTTTTCCAAATTTTTCGGAAAAATATTTCGAAATTCTTTTCTTTCCAAAGAAAATGAAACTTATTCAAAAATTCGAAAAGGCGCGGTCTTAGATTAAACCTTTGTCTTTAAAATCGGATCTTATTCATCAAAGAACGCCCGTTCTTATCGTTGACGTATAAAGCCAGGGGTGATGAACAATTTAACGATAAAGGAAGATTTAACGATATGCACATTTTGATACTTGAAAGTTTGTGAAGGAAACATGCATAGAACCGATAAAACGCTGTTAACTCGTGTCTAGCTTCAGTAGAAGGCAGGTCAGTCGCGTTTACGATTCCTTCTGATATTGATTACATTCAATTATATATATATATATATATATATATATATATATATGAGTGTGTGTATGCGTGCGTGCGTGCGTGCGTGTGTGTGTGTATATATCCTACTTGTATTTTTTATTTCCTCTTTTCCCTTTTATTTTCAAAACATAAATGATGGAACAATTACAAACAGCGTTAACAGCAATTAAGGTTTTACGTTCTAGCGTTGGACAAGTGTTTGATTCTCTTGCAAATGGATTACGAGCCGATCACGGAGAAGAAAATAAAGAAGCCAAATATTTACTAGAGTTACAAGAATTGTTGACAACAGTGAACGTAAATTTAAGGTATATAATTTAATCTCTTGATACTCATTATTTCATTGGGAAAGTAAGTATTATTTATGCAAATTTTGTCTATGTTAGAGATGTAGAACAAGCGGTAAACAGTTTAAATCCACCACCGGGTCCGTTTAATCTAGCAAGCACAACTTATCTTAGCCAAGAGACCACACAGGAAAGACAAGCACTTTATAGTTCTCTTGTTAATAGTTATAAGTGGACAGATAAAGTTCACGAGTATAGTAATGCTGCTCAAACATTATTAAATCAAAATTCATTAAAGAGATCTTATACAAATACAAGTAGAGCAAAGAGAGGTAGAGTTCAAACTAGTAATCACAATGTACCTCCACAGTAAGTCTTTTATAATAATTTGTATTATTAATTTTTTCTATTAAATTTTCTAATAAGATTTATAACTTAAGAGATATTTATATTTTATTTAAAGACAAGTAGACTCCATGATAGCTACTTTTGATCGATTGTTTAACGATATGACAGTATCTGTGTCCCGACCATTTGCATCAAATGCAGTATTACATGTTACATTGGGACATGTACTAAAGGCAGTAATAGCGTTTAAAGGCGTAATGATCGAATGGGTTGTCGTTAAGGGTTATGGAGAGAGAATGGATTTATGGACAGAATCAAGGCATAAAGTCTTTCGAAAAGTAACAGAAAATGCTCATGCTGCAATGTTACACTTTTATTCGCCTGCACTTCCTGAATTAGCCGTTCGATCATTTATGGTAGTATGAATATTTTATAAAATGAATTGTAATATTTGTCACAAGTAAAAGTATTAAAAAACAAATGTGAAGGAGCCTAACAAAATGACAAAGATGTATCTTTCATTATTTATGAGATTATGTATAACAATTCATTGCTCTTTTTTAGACTTGGTTTCATAGTTTAATCAATTTATTCAGCGAACCATGCAAACGTTGTGGTCTACATCTACACAGTGCTTTACCTCCAACATGGAGAGATTTTCGTACTTTGGAACCATATCATCAAGAATGTAAACCATAGAAATGCATAATCTCTCTCAAAGTATTTTTGATAAGTTTTTTTTTTTTTTTTTTTTTTTTTTTTTTTTTTTTTTTTATAAGAAAAACATATTTACTATAGCCAATAGGCTATAGAGTAAGAATATTTTGAATAATTTACAAATCTTTAATTTTTTAATACAAATGCTTCATAAAGAAGCAAAAAGATTCACTAACCGTTTGTGTTTTGAGTACATGTGCCTGTATTACGTATTATTATTAAATAAATATAAATGTTTTCAAAGAAATATTACTGTCTATTAATTTTTCTAATTATAACTATAATGTTACACGTTTAAAAAGTAATTAATTGGTTCTATCCTTGTAAATTTCATATATTTAAATATATTTATTAATAAAATCTGAGAATATCGTCTTATCCCTTGTAAAATGTGTGTATATTCTATGGGAGGTAATCGCAGTGTAAGAGAAGAGAGGTAATATATTTCAAAACCTGGAATATATATGCTTCAAACGCTTCTTCTATCTATTATAGTCTTAATACAATAAAGGTATAAATGAAACATTTTTCACAGAGAATAATATAGGGCATTTATAAAAAGAACTTAATTGTACAATACTTAACAAATGTAGAATTTGAAATTGTAAAAAAAGAATAACATTGCAAAATGGATGTGCATTTAATTTGCAATTTGAATCGATAATGCGATCGTCATTCAGTTTTAATTAAAGCCATATGAAAGAGCAAAATATGAATTATCGTCCTTCCAGATTAAAAGAACTTTATCAAAAGAAGATAAAGATACTATTGACAGACAGATTGGAATTGGAACTTGGCATTTTTTAGCGGATAAACACGGCTGTACTAACTTTTAATTATAATATACAAATGAGCAGGCATAAATGTTGTTTTTGTTTTCGAATATAATAGCTCTGCATTCAGTGATTTCCTTTTGCATATCCTATGTATGTATACCACTCTTAATGTATGTATACGCTAGGTAGTTTTATTATATAATACTAATTAGTATCATATGTAAATATAAGTATTTTTCACACAACTGTACACATTCACATTTGGAATATTGGCACTCTGTTAAGAGTGCAAGTCGTTAAAGTGGCAGTGATCTATTTTACAAATCTTTATTGTGATCGCTCACTTTGCTGGACTCTTGCAAGTTTTTCATTGTAAGGCTCTATGTACGTTGCAATATTCAATGAGCACAATACGCATCATTGACTCGAAACTATTTATGCGATCGTTCTACCTCGTCTATCGTGTTATCGAATACGTTAGAAGTGCGCAATATAATTAATTCATTCGCTAAAAACGAATATGAACGAATTTAATCGTTACCACGTATAAATGTGTATCGCTTATCGATCATCAAACTTTTCGATTATGCGAAAGATTAAGTGCGTTACACGTTTACGTAGATTTAAAGCAATATTTCTTTTTCTTCTTCGTCTCAATGTGTGCGCGCATGTGTGTAGACCGTATTTGTGTAGACTGTTACCATTTGTATACGTGCAATTTTTAATTTTATATTTCTTATAATTTCAGTGCGATCTTAAATCAAAGTGAAATATATTACGACAATGAACACTCAACGATATTTCGCGATGAACACATAACGCGGCATGCCTTTTCTCAGTAAGTGGAAAGATTCAAAAAGAGATCCAAATGTACGTTTTGTCTTGAACAAAAATATACTTTTAATTTACTTTAAATATACTTCCAAAGTATATCCTTTTTTTAATCATTTTCTTCGACAAATCTTCCTTAAGACATGTAAGAGGAATCCTCTAATTAACTTTGTTAATGTATCTTTGAATGATGTATTTACGCGTCATAAAAGTTATCGATGTTAATTATTTTCAATGATTCAAAAGATGAAAACCAAACTCTTTAAAAAAAAAAAGTATCGACTTTACGATCGAAGACGCATATCTAGTTTGAGTCAAAGCAATTGCAACTATAATATATATGTCCTTTACAGGGTCGTCATCATCGTGTGTTTGTCCTGTGTGTTCTTATGTATGTGTTATATATATATATATATATATATATATATATGTGTGTGCGCGTGTGTGTGCGCGTGTGTGTGCGCGTGTGCGTGTGCGTGCGTGTATACACACTACATACATACATACATACACATATGTATATATATATTATTTGTTTATAAGCTTGTAATGATTTAAAAAATGGATATGCTAGCAATACTCGGTCCGTAATTATTGTACAGCCATTAGATGTAAGTAAAAAGACGTACAATTTCGTCCGTCTGACACACGTTTTTTTCCCTTACGACTCTTTAAATTTGTTCTTCGATCATTTATTTTATTAATTTGATACGTAACACTACTAACTACTTAGTTACTAATAACCTTTATACGTGTATATGCACCTAGCCTAAATATTGTTAAATTTGATAATATCAATAATGTTGAATTTGATAACACCATCGCGCGTAAATGCAAGGAAATCTACTTTAGCGTTTATCTTCGGTTCACTTGATTTTTTATTGCCTTTCTTATTGATTTCTTTATGTCGTGGACAGCTTAGGATTAAAAGTATTTTCTTTATTTTCTTTTTTTTCGTTCTCTTTATCTTTATCATTATCTTTTTTACATTACATCTTGCAGTGCACTGTCCGAAGTTTCATTGTGTTCATTGAGTTTTTCTTGAGTGTCTATTCTAAAACACCATATTGCATTTATGCCGTTACATTTCAAAGAGTTCGTTCAACATACGAATACGTTCATTCTCTTACTTCGATTACTATAGGAAAGATTTGTTTCATAAAGATTTCGTAAAGTTCAAGTAGTTCAAAAGAATCTGTCTTATTCCTTTTTCCGACCTATGTACATATATATGTACGTATGCATATGATTAAGCATTCAAGAGCATTTTTTAAAGAACAAAAGAAGAGTAAATTCGTAAATGTTTTCCCTCTCTCTTTCTTACAAGGAAAAGTCTAATAGTATACGGATATTAAACTGTTGGAATATCTTCTTCTTTATGATTATTACATGCGAATCCCTTCTTTTGTAAAATAATGATCGTCAATCAAATCTTTAACGATAATGATAAACAATTTTAATCGAGGCATTTCAAATAAAAACTGTGTCAATTCTGTGCAGTACCGTTTAAATATATTACTGTTGTTAATTGTTTCTCCTTTTGACAAAGCTTGTATATGATAATTTAACGGAGAAAACGGGCGTGTATCGTTGCGAAAGACGATATTATTATACATTTACTTCTCTAATTTAATATATAATATGATAGGTATAGTCAAAGTATACAAGTATATACATATTATGTACACGTAAATGCAGAAAGATTTTCTTTCCTTTTAACTTTTTCTTCTTTTACTCTTTTTTTTCTTTTTTCTTTTTTTTATTTTTACACGAAAAATCGAACGGTCATAAGTTTCGATTAGGTTAGAAAGTTCGATGATTGAGTTTAAATAAGAAAAAGCATGCCTTGCTCGCTATCGCGTTTCGATCTTTTTATATTTCTTTGAAGAGGCATCAGCTTCTAAGAAATGTTCAAAATAAATTGTCTATAAGCGGGTACCATTTTTTTTCTTTTTTCTTTTTTTCTTTTTTTTTTTTTTTTTTTTTCTTTTTATTAATCTTGCGCACGACGCGCGCCACTTTTATGCTTCTAACTTATGGATTTTCGTATTATTTTCTCAAATACAAAGTTTTTATATATAATTTCCGATGTTCTTTAATTAAAAAAAAGAAGTACATTTCATTATATTTTTAACATTGAAATATTTTTGGGGCAAAAATGGTCACGTTCTAATTATAAAATATTTCGTCGCGTTAACGTTAATCAATTAACGCGACCCGCGTTTTTAACGGCGATCACGCCATCTCTAATATGCGAATGAAACTAATTTTCAAAAGGATCGTAGAAATGTAGCGCGCGTCTAATTTTGCAAATTTTGTTTCGATAAGAAGGAATATAATCGTACTTTAGCTCGTAAAAGTTTTTTCGTTGCACGATCGATCGCTGTTTTGCGATCGCTAGAAAAGAATCAATATCTTTCGTGAATATATCAGGAACGATTATAAATCATACGAACGATATTTCTTCTTTCTCGAAAGCGATGAAAATGATGATGGAAAAAGCTTTACATTTGTCAAAAATTACTTCGAAATCAACGATACAAAAGTGAATTAGATGAGGTATTATGCATTTATTTGAAACGGTGAACGATCGAGGAGAGGGACGATACATATGAGAAATATGGAAAAAAGAAAAGTGAGGGGGTAGGGGGAGATAGGGAGAGGGAATTTCTCCCGCGCTTTTTTCGAAATTTAAATTGTCTTTCGATACCTTGCACTATAACGCATTACTCTATTGCGGGTTTTCGAATATCCTCTCTTTCTCCTCCTCCTCCTCCTCCTCCTCCTCTCGAATATGTCACGTCTTAGGCACAAATCACTTTTTTCGCAGCTCTTTTTAACGAAACTAAACTCGCTCTCTCTCTCTCTCTCTCTCTCTCTCTCTGTTTCTTTTTTTTTCTTTGACATTCGTTCATCCGTGGGTATCTTTTCATCGAGAGTTCTCTAAATTTATTCGCGTTTATCCATCGTCGGTATAATTATTTCTCTCTCTCTCTCTCTCTCTCTCTCTCTCTCCCTCTCTCTCTCTCTCTCTCTCTCTCTCTCTCTCTCTCTCTCTCTTTATCTATCTATCTATCTATCTATCTATCTCTCTAGGATTCTTCGTAGGTCCTGGCGCGCTCCAAGTTTTCGACGTAGCTCCATCCGAAGTTCGTTGCATTTGCAGCGCGACGTAAGCTGTTCCTCAGAAAGACCGCACAAGCTTTGCTACTTTCCGTGATAATCTCGTAGAGCTGACTTTCCAGGTTGAGACTGTTCGTGGTGAGTAGCAATGGTAGTGGAATAGGAGTGTTCATGATCATCAGATTACCAATATTAAGAGGAGTTATTTCCCATTGTCAGACACCGCTGTTCGGAAAGCGTGGCGGGGGAAGCGGGGGCGGTGGCCTCTCCGGTTGAGCGGGAGCGACGGAAGATCGCTCGGATCCAGCTGCAAACACAACTGCAGAATCATATTAATCAGATGTCAATTTCTTTTTCAGGTACCTTGCGAGCTTAACTACTTCAATTTTGGATTTTTATTAGGATCTCCCAATTCACTAATATTATCGATTGCAAGCGTCTAGGAATTGATACAACGATAAAGCCAAGTATGTATTCTTTGTCCTCTGCACCTTTTTTTACTAGAGTTACTTAATAGATTTCCTTAATAAATTTAATACTTTATATATATATATAATATATGTATATAAGTATTATCCATATATATATATATATATATATATATATATATATATATATGGATAATACTATAATATATATATATATATATATATATATGGATATCAGCCATTAACCAACCAAATTCTTGTATATACCCATATGATGAACTATATTATTATCCATCAAAATAGTTTGATTAGTTTACATGTTTACTTGTAATGTTTCTTGTTATATCAAAAGATTTTCCTTTACACATATACCATACAATCCACAAGCAAAGTAAACTATATTCTTGTTAAATTAGTTCTACTTTTATGACATCATGCAATTGAAGCACATTTAAGTAAAATTAGAAAAGAGAAAACAGATATTACAGCTTTGTATTGATGTTTTATAAATGATTATTCCATTAGAATCGTAGTAAGCTTTTGTTTCTCCAGATGAATATTATCATTAGTAAAGTTAGAAGAAGTGATATTGATAGAGATAGCATTTACGGATGCCGTTACTTTTCGCAGAATTTTTCTTTACCTACTGTAAAAATAAGACGTTATTACAATATGTAATTTGTTTTATGTAATGATCTAAATTTATATGTCGTGTAAAATATGACTAAAATACCAGGGGGATCGTTGTCACACAAGTTTTTCTTTGTAGTTCCAAACAATATAAATTATATCCATGCGTACATGCTCGATACGTCGTTCATGCTCCAACTGTAATCAACGTTATGATTTGGAGGTATAATTTATTAGTAAATGTTGTGTACTTGGATATATATATAGACCTTATCCACATCCAAATACGTACTATCCCCTTCTTTGCCTTCAGTTCTGTGGACTCTAAATATGAAAATTTATCTCAATGATGTCCATAGTGAGTTATTCCCGCTTAAACTACTACAAAGGCCAGTGTTAGTAGCGCATAATTTGCTACTAGAGTGAAGATAAAGCAAATACTAGTGACCATTGAATTTCATTTTATAAAAATAAGTAATATTGCCTAATTTTCAAGTGTAGTTAGACAATAGTAAAAAACTGCCTTACTACATACAAATGACATTAAAGAGACACGCACGCACACGCACACATATACATAATTCAATATTAACAATTCTATGATCATGTGGCTACGAATATTTGCGAATGTAACACATAAGCATAGAATTTAAAATATTGAATTAATAATTACTCTTGTAAATATGATATGATCTGAGGTTATTGTTATAACAATTTACAATAATTATGATCTGAGGTTATTGTTAAAAAAAAAAGTGTTGTAATTATTCCAACAGATATGCAATCTGAAAGAATTAATCTCCTATCGTTCAATGAAGAAATCTATATTCAATTATGATTTTAATTTTGTTTATCTCAATAACCTCAGATTTTTATCATGAAACATAATTCTATTGAGACATTCAGTTATATAGAGTCGTGCAGAAGTTAGTTTAAAACATTTATACGAAAGAGAATTTTTAAATGCATTGTACTAATCTTTACAAAGCAGTAGCTATTTCACAGTTAGTAGAAATTTTTCTATTGTTATTGTACATACATTATTACGTTATCAGAAGTACAAGCTTTATAAAATGATAACAAAATTAGAGAATTTTAATTTTCAAACAAAGAATGTCAATTGAGTACTCTAAAATGTAATTTGTAAGAAGAATAAGTTATAATTAATATTTTGATAATTGAAATGTAACTGTAACATTACTGTAAAAAACATATTTTTCTGTAAATTCATTTAGTTAATAATTTATTTTTTTGACATTTATCATATATGTATATATATATATATATATATATATATATATATATATATATATATACATATATATATATACTCCCCCTTTACAGGGAGAAAGTTATTTAATTAATAGTCGAAAACATTTAGAGATAAAAGTCTACATTTCTAATCCTTTATAATATGTATATACATATATATATATATGACAATATCAGCAATCACTTAATAATGTACATGATATTGTTTATTGTTTCTTGCTAAAGGGCTATTGCCAATGTGAAAGGTGTGTTGAATATGAAACTTCTGCTCTCTGCCAGAATTAATAGTACATCTTGTAGTAGCGAAGCGGTAATAATATTTTATTTTTCATATAATCAGCATTTTTCTCTTCTGTACTTTTGTATCATACTGAAAGCAGAAAAATAATGTTGGCAAATAAATTGAAAATGAATGGTTAGCAATATAACTGCAAATAAAAGAATGTACAAAGATACATAGATGGTACAAGACATGCAGAATGATAAATAGATTACGAACAATGTACACGAGTACCAAACAATTCCTATGTATTACTATGTAGTTTAGATTATTAAAACTACACAAAGATTTTAATTAGCTTTTCGAAATTAATAATAAGTTTTATTTTAATATGATATAAAGAAAGACATTAATATGTATTTAAAAAGCTTTTGAAGTGTTGTATTTTATTACACTATTACATAACAGTAATTTATTCAATTTATTTCTATATTATTGAAATCACAGTTTAAAGAATTGTTTGTCTCGTTAATAGAAAGAAAATGATTGCAATGATTATGTTTGCAGGGTGATTTATGTTTGTCAAGGTTTTTAAGCCTTACATGAATCTGGATGTGGCTTCTCTTCTGCCACCATCAGGGCTGCACTCTCTGCTGGCGGTATGTGTCCCTCTAATGCATTCACACAGTTTAGCATGCTCCTGTAAAACATCACGCGACTTGTCCAAGTTTCCACGTCTTCACACATTTCTATTGATTCTTTTCCACTTTTAGTTATATTCCAGATCTTCTTTGAAGGCATCGATTTAACATGCACTGATGGGATAGAATCAAGAAGTGCTAATACCTCAAATTTAACTTATCAGTACGAATCTTGAATTTTTACTATTTTAAAAATATAGTTTTCCTCTAATATACATGTATACATATATATATAGATAGATATACATATATATGTTTATATATGTAGTCCTGTTTCTATTGATAGTTTTTGTACAATTTAAGATCTATTATCTTTTCATAGTTTTATCTTTTAATTATAAATTATCACATCACTAACAATTATTTTCATAGATTTACTTTACGAAAGTAAAGTAGTTTTTAAACGAAAATTAATGGATAGGAATTATTATATATTATATTATTTTGTATAGGCTACAAATTATATCATCCTTCTTTAGAATTTATATATATATACTTGATATGAAGTAATAATGCATTTCACAGTTTCGAGCCTTGTAATATGACAGCGTTTCACTGGCCTGTGTAGTAGACTTGAAATACGAACAAATGCAATTTAAACATTTTCAGAATTTGTATTAATTTGTATTAATAAAAAATAAAAATTTTCTTCGTTATTAGATTAATTTAATTGCTCAGCTATTAAATATTTGAATTAGTAAGTTAGTTATATGTTTATATATCTTAGACAAATAAATAGTTGTTAGTATTATGGATGTATTAATATTATTAATAATAATTTCTGAAATGTTTTTTTGACATGATACATTAGAAGGCAAAAAATTTGAATTTATATAACTTAATAAATGACCATAAACCTTCAATATTAATTATTATTCTTATAAAACGTAATTAAGGTATACTCAATACTTTAAATTAGCAAAAGTAAATCATATTATAATAAATAGAACTAAATAATGTATATAAATCAAAAAATGAAATTGATAAGAAAATAAAGAAAAATGTTTATTTAAAGAATACCAAGTATATGGTACTTTTTACTGGTGATGCCGAAATATTCATTGTATAGTATTATGTATAGCAGTAATGAGCGTCCAAAAATTTAGTTATAGTGTATATTGACTTATACAATTTTTCCCCATTATTAGATCACGCTATACTTTATAACATGTTTGACAACAATAGCTTGGTAATATTTCCGACTCTGTATGAGAATCTATAACAATTTTCGGATGAATGGTAGTCAATTGCCGATAAAATCATTTTCATAATAAGTTTATGGTTTATCAGTTGCGTGGGTATGGTTGGCAGTGGTGGCGTCAGATAGGACGGTCTCCTTGCTAGAGTTAGTGGCGAGCTCCTCTTCCCTGCAATACAATAATGTTACATGGCCATCGAGCCTGAAATCACTTACTTTCTGTTTTGAGAAAAATCCTAGTTTGTATCGCACGTGTTATAAGCTTGTATGCTAAAGACGGATGTTTATATGATACTACAAGAATTTTCATCCTACTTAAATATGTGAACTTATTCATGTAATCGTCTAACTTCCTCATAATTAATATATCCTATTAGAATCAAGGAAATACCTATTCTAAGTAGATAAATGTTATTTAAAAATGCGATACTAGAAGAAATTTCATATTATAACACAAATTATTATTCACGAATATCGACTATATCCTTCGCGGTGTAAAATGAATAATTTAACTGTTGAGCATTGTCATGAGAAACGTGATTCAGTTGTTAACAATCTTTCTTGTACAATAATAAAATGTATTTGTTGCTTGTGTACAGTAGTATGTGAATAGAAATTTTAATAATGATTTGTCGTATATAATTATCTTTTTAAAGTATTTTCTATATTATTTTCATTTAATTCATATAAATATTTGTGCGATTCTATATATCATACAGAAATCAAACAACAAATTTAGTACACATATATATACATATGTATATATATACACACATATATATATATATATATTTTTTTTTTTTCATTGTTATCGATGTGAATATTTTATGAAAACTTTAATTAAAGGATATATTCAATAATAATTAATATGAACAACGGCATATGCAAAAGTGTTTGTTTGTTTTTCTGATAATTTCACATGAAATGTATGATAGTAAATGCTTTTGTAGTAGTCTTAACGGGATTTATTAACGATTGTAATATCATTATGAAGAATAAGTTTGTATATATATATATAATGTAGAAGTTATATTAAATTATAAATAAAGGGCCGGCCATTGATTATAATTCATTCGCGAAGAAGCATGTAATAATGATTCTTTGAATGTTTCGGCAAAACCTAGCTTTGATAAAATTTGAATTAAAAAATAAAAAAGAAAAAATGAAGCTTAGATTGCGAGTTTATTAAGAGCTGCACTGATGAAACAAACGTAATGGGCATAAAACAATTATATAATTTGGCTCTAATTTTAACAGAAAAGAGAATATATATAAAAATTATGCAAAGCAGCTTTTATTGCACTTGTCTATCAAATAAAATGTCTATTATATATATATATATATATATATATATATATATATATCATATATCATATATAATTGTTTATACGCCAAACAGTAATGAAAGCACTAACATGCAATCGTACAGTACAGCGTCATAAACTCGTGCCAGCTATTGACATGGAATTATTTCAAGACTTATCTGTCATTGAACATTTATTGGGTATTATAGGCTAAAAATAGAGCATGCTGAAAATACAAGGCTTCAGAACTTTAAGTAATCGGGGCTGTTATGTATAGATAACGCTGTATACTTTGATAGATCTCTCCATAATAATCTATTTATCAATAAGAATGACATAATAGCCCTGAAGAACTTAGTAGAAACTGTGAAATGTATCTTCACAAAGAGGAATAAAAAATTACAGTTCATTATAATAAGTTGTCATGCAACTATATTTTCCTTTTTCTCAGCCTGACTGATGTTGCATGAAAATGGAATTTTGCATCCATTGATAGTAAATAGAGGTAATTCAACATGCCAGGCTCTGATTACGTCAAAATTTAATACTAATTCGGCAAAACTAAGATTATTTCTTAAGCACTCTATTATCTAAAATATTTAATTTATTACGACATTTTATATAAAGTGTGCAATAATTTTGGATTGTATTGTATAGTAGTATTCGTCCTAAAATATTATAAGAAATAATCTCTTATTTTATAAGTGGTAGTGGTGGTGTCTTTGATATTTTATATATTCATGCAATTAAATCGCTCAGATAAACCTGTATGATATAATATGTCACCACACATTAATGAATAATTTACATTAAAACTCACCCGTAAAGTCTGCTGTCTCGCAAGCTGCTCCTGCTCCAAATAACATAGAAAAAAATGTTACAATGGGTAACATGTACAATTATTATTATGAAATACATATTTTAATCAAACAATAATTACAAGAATTATCAAGTAACAATTTATTCAAATATCTATATACAACATACTAACAAATAAATATGCCGTTTGTTTAGAGCTTAGAAAAATAAGAATGAAGAATCCTAAAAGTTTTAAGTCAAACGTATATTGAAGTAATTAGCATATATATTTTACAAAATTAATATTTGCGTTATTTATATAAGCAAAAAAATTAAATTACAGTATAAAATAAAAACACTTGCTTTTCAACATGCGGATTTATAATATTCATATTGGGTACACAATTCTTGACTTATTTTTCTTTTAATATTTTCTTTCCTTTCTTTTTTTCTAATATTCCATTGGATATAACTAAAATAATAACTTGAAGAACAAATACAATTAAAACAAATTTTCTTGTATAAACTAAACTTTGTATATGTGTTATACAAAGTCGTGCAAATGTATTTATAATCTCCATCTTAACGGAAAAATTATAATATGTGAATGTAAATACATTTTTTAAATTCTATATACTTCACAACTTAGCAACTACATTTTAGCGATGTACTTAGAAGCCAATGACCTACAGCTGTGTAAACATAAAAAGAATCAATTGTAATTTCTACATATATTTTGTACAAATTGTAGCCTATTAATATCTCATATTTTGACAAATAACAAAGATTTCATGCAGTTTTAATATAATATTTTAATGGTGCAAAACAATTAGATAACAATGAAAAAGAAATTAACATACTTAAAAAATTAACGAAATAAAGAATTTGTTTGAGAATTACAAATTTATGTTATTTTAATTAATTTTAATTATAAATATATACAAATAGAATTATAAACAAAAAAATATTCCCACACAATAATAAATATTTCTTACAAATCAGATTTCTTTATCACAGTTGAACTGGTATACGTGTAAAATAAAAAATGCTTCTTTCTTCCTCTTTCTTCCTCTCTCTCTCTCTCTCTCTCTCTCTCTCTCTCTCTCTCTCTCTCTCTCTCTCTCTCTCTCTCCCTCTCTCTCTCTCTCTCTCTCTCTTTCTCTCTCCCTTCATGCAAGTTTTTTTGTGTGGTATTATTTTTCATTGCAATAATAAAGTAATCATTTCCAATATTCAAACTTTGTTTCGAAGTTTGTATCACATACATTGAATGTTCTAGAATTATTTATAAATGTATTTATGGACGGATATATGGACGGTTTTTAAATAGTATCGAGATATATGATACTGCACATATGTATCTTGGATGTAACTTTCTTATAATTAAATATTTCTAGAAAATTCAATGTTCGTGGAAAATTCGTTAATTTTAATTTTTATATTTGTTGAAACTAATTGGAAATAAAAATATCTTGCGTCAAATAATATGCTGATAAGTAAATATATAGAGCCTATATGTAAATGTGTATATGTTTGCCTGAATGTACGAAATATCAAAATGACGCGAAACATAAAAACATTATTTATCTAATGATTTACTACTATAAATTTCATGAACTTGCCCTTGAGCGTACCTGTCGTTACCATGTCTGAATAAAGCTAGAATCTCTTCAAAGGTTTTATTTTTGGTCTCAGGAACCTTCTTGTAAGTGAAGATCCAGAAGATGGCTAGGAATGCACTGAACGGTAGGAACGTGTAGTTTTCAAGGCTAGACTGTAACACATTATGAATGAATATAAGTAAATATATTATAAAAACAAGAAGAACGTGCGTGTATGTGACTAAAAAATATTTAATCTTGTATTAATATACAGATTACCTTCATGCTTGGAAAACCAATGCCAACCAAAAAATTAGCCATCCAATTGACAAGAACTGCAATGGACATAGCAGCAGGTCTAGGGCCTTGCGAAAACAACTCTGCTGTAATCATCCAAGGAATAGATCCAGGCCCCACAGCAAAAAATACCACGAAACTAAGCGTCGATACAACCGATAGATAGGACATCCAGTCAATCATTTCCTGTACGTAACCAAAAAACTCCTATCAGGCAGTAGAATCAAGTTCTTCTTTCCTGAGCAGCTGGAGGAGCCTCAGGATAACGAAAAATATAGGTAATTATAAACTTAGAAAAAAATCTCATGCAGTGCACAGCCCAATCCTGTGTAAGGTGTTATCGTGATTATCATGAAATATTTTATAGTGAATGTGCTTCATTATTTATAATACATTTTTTTTTAAGCAGCAAAGCATAATTTGCTATATTGATATAAGGAGTGCCAGGATGATAAGACCTCAATTTAATGTGATTTAGAATGAAAGATAGAATATGATGCACTTGATAAATATGATATTGTATTCTAAAAAATGTTTACATACATATATATGTATATATATATATATATATATATATATATATATATATATATATATATGTACTATATGTCTACTATATGTATACTATATACATACATGTTATGCGTCAAGTTTACCAATAGAGTTTTCTTTGCAGGACATGAGAAATGTTGGTGCCTGTATTTTTAATGTGCTTAATATAGAGTCAAAATCCTGGTCATTTCTGTAGCGTTAATGAATGATCGAATAGAAAAGTTGCGATTTATGCATACATATTCTCAAGATAAATATAATATAAAAACACGAACAACAGGGTTGAGCAAAAAACAACGTAGGTTGGTAATAGAAAGTGAATATCTCCTCCAGACTGTCACGAAAGAGGTCATTAGTGGATGAAAGGGAGGGTTTTGGATTATAAAAAGCATTACTAATATTAAAGGAAATAAAATCAAATAAAATGAAATAATGAGTGCTATACTAAATACTTGACAAACTTTTTCACACATTTCCTTTTGTGTGTGTGTATGTGTGTGTATGTTGTTTT
This sequence comes from Vespa mandarinia, assembly GCF_050613455.1. Classification (NCBI taxonomy): domain Eukaryota; kingdom Metazoa; phylum Arthropoda; class Insecta; order Hymenoptera; family Vespidae; genus Vespa; species Vespa mandarinia. The sequence goes on from NC_140824.1 coordinate 134,780, forward strand.
TGATATAACTATATTCGGATATATCTTTGGATAAGATGAAATAATATTTCATTAATTCGCAAATTTTATTGATAGGAAATGTATCATTATTCACATTTATGATCAAAGTATTATTGTATGAAAAAGGAGCAGTGTCGTTAAACGAAATAAATATTTTTAAAGCGCAAATAAAGAATAACATGCAGGAATGTGGATACTTATAAGTTATATGAATGGTTGGGAGGAAATTAAAATGAATCCTTTAAGTGATGCAGATTTATATAAGTATAATAGCGATAGTTCTCACTGTTGGTGCAGTGCTGCACTCCAGCTGTGAACAAAGTGTTAAGTACACCCTTTTCAAAGGTATACAGAAGTGAAAAAGCACAAAAAGATAGCTATGTACAATTCACATTTGTTCGTGATATTGGTTTATCTCATAGTACTTCATGACGTATGACTATTAAAAATGATTTTAAGAGAATTTCATTTCATTATCGCAAAGAGAAATTAATTGTTTACTTTATACCCATAAATAATGGGAACCTATGTCTACCTTATAAACATGTACCCCAAGAAATCTCCAAATCATTTCCTCGAGTTTTTTTAACATAAACTATATACTTTTTAATTTGGACCGAAAGACGAAATAAAAGTTATTGCTCACCTTTATTAGAAACGAAATTGTGATGAATATTGAAAAGATAAACATGCCACCAAGACCATACAAATGTAAGGTACGCCTTCCTGTCCTATCCATAAGTGGGATCGAAACTAGCGTCATACCAACCATAATGGCACCTATGCCTATGGTTGCAAATTTAGCACTTTCCTCTGTTAAACCTGAACTGGTGAACAAACTCGTAGAATAGTAAAATACCTGAAAAATCATTCGATTGTACCTTTTATTATTGATATACAATTATTAAAATTGCATTACGTTTATAGGTTGACATCTACTCACGGCATTAATACCAGATAGCTGTTGCGAGAGTTGCATGACCACACCAATTACAAGAGGTGCTCTTAACGTTGGACTACATATAAGCTCTGTCATAGAGATCGTGGATTCAGCTTGTTGAGCTCTTTCCTCTGCTCTCATCTCTTCGATATCTTCCTCTACCTGATTGCTAGCTCTTAATCTTCTTAAAGCTTTTCGTGCTTCTTCCTCCCATTGTTTAGTAATAAGCAAGTATCTAAAAATCGATCGTTTTGAAAATGTACGCGATAAGGATATCTAATATAACTTTTAATATTTGTTACAAAGTATCATACCTCGGAGATTCGGGACATATTGGAAGCAATAATAGTTGTAGAATGGCAGGACAGATAGCTAATCCTAAGAGAACAGGCCAACCCTCGTTTGTCCCAAGGATTTGCTCGATGCCCAGCACCTGGGAGACCAGGAGGCCCACCGTAACAGCGAGCTGGTTCACCGTGCCTAGGCCACCTCTTAGGTTCAGTGGTGCTATCTCCGATATGTACATGGGAACCAATGAGGTATTTAAGCCACAATTGACACCGATGATGAACCGTCCAAAGAACAACATTTCGTAAGAGTGAGCAATCTTTGTACAACCCATCAGGCATGCCCCCACGATGCCCAGCACGTTGTTTAGCAGTAAGCCCCCCTTTCTGTGGTCGTGGGATATAAGAAGAAGAAGAAGAAGAAGAAGAAGAAGAAGAAGAAGACAAAGAAAAGGTCGGGAACAAAAAAAAAATATTTTTCATATTAAAGTTAATGATTTGTCAGATTTAGTAAGATTATCGATCTCTCTCTCTCTCTCTCTCTCTCTCTCTCTCTCTCTCTCTCAGTATTATACTAACCTGCCAAATCTGTTGGCAATTATTCCTCCGCTAAAACCACCTAGCATACCACCAATTGCAAATATGCTCACCGCTATAGAATATAGTTTTTTAACAGAATCATCAGTAATATCCTCTCCGTATCTATTTTTATACACATCTTTCATAAAATTCTCTATATTCTGCAAGAAGATAAGGGTCTTGTGAAGTAGGTTAATAACTAGGTTCTTAGATATAACATTTATCATTGCTTATGAGAACATACCACTTCGGGTGCGTTAATGACTCCTGTGTTATATCCAAATTGCAACATGCCCAAAACAGCCGCCAATATCGCATACGATAAGAAAAATGTTAAGCCCTGCAAGTATTAATATGGCTAAATAATGGAGACAAGCGAATGGGAAACAAAACAATTTGCAAACGAAAGTATATAAAAAAAAGGAAAAAAAAATTGGAACGATAAAAATTGAGACATTCTTTATGCACCATTTTTTATAAAAGATACTTTAAAAGGTTATTTCCAAAGATATATTAAATACCTTAAAGTAATAATAAGGACAAAATAAAATAATGCAAAAAATAATTTTATTCACTTTCCCATTGTTGTTTGACATTGAATAATTGTGAGATAGTTACAACATAATATACAAAATTATCTACAAAATAAACGTAAAATAGATTGCGGCATGTCGTACATTAGGATAAAAGATTGCGTTAATTAAAAACTAAGGCATTATACATAAAATCATGGGTAGAAAATAAAATTAAAAGAAAAAGTTAATGTTTTGTCGTTATGAGTGTCACCTGTTCCAACAGTCTGAGTTTTCGCCGGTGTGAATGCTCTTCCAGACGATCTACATATTCTCGTAACTCCTCTATCTCCTCCTTTACTTGCTGCACGGTGTCTAGCTCGTGCTATGTTAAATGAAATATATAAGGTCTATATTGTACATAAAAGAGATGTTATCGTAAAATTTGATCTATGTATATTATATATATGTATATTATTTCTCCTAGGCGAACTGGAATGAATTCTTTTTTGTCAACAATATTTTCTCTCATCAGATTATTTGATTACACCTAGTCATAAATTAGATGTATAAAACGAAATTGATTCCAGCTGTGATCATAACGTTTTTATTTTTCGTCTAATTAAATAATCCTCTAAGTTTCGAATACGAAGATGTAATAATTGATGTAAGCGATGATAGGCGATGGGACAAGTACCTTAATCGCAACCATATCCCTTTTCACCTCGCTGACTTCGCTCTGGCAAGACTCAACACTTTTGGTGAGCTCCTGTAGCTGCGTGCGTATCTCACACAGGGCGACAGTAGTCTCCAGCTGGCGGTCACCCCGCTGCAGCTCGTCCAACTTGGCACTCAAGTTCATACTCATAACGCTGACCTGTTTCTGCAGACTGCCCACACACACATAGCCACACGTAAATCTTCCTGGCTCGGCCGGGAAAAGAGATCGACATTGTCGAGCACATTGACACTATAGACCAAGGCCAGCTAGTAGTCTTCAAGGTTAATTCAACTACCTTCGCGGCCGCGAAAACTGCCGAGCCTTTTCTTTCCTATGAGTTATTGCGTGCAAAGAGAGCTTTCTCTTTCTCTTTATAATCTAACACGAGTATATTAAAGCTTTATGACGTGAAGAAGGGGAAGAAAAATATATATTTTGCAAATATACATATATGTAAATGTATATATATATATATATATATATATATATATGTATATATATGTATATCAATAGGTACACCTGTTTTTCAGAAACTTTAAAACGTTCACCGAGTCCTGCATGTTCTGCTCGGCAGTCAATAAAATATCGATTATATATTTTATTTAATTAAAATGTTTTTTTTTTTCTTTATTATGAATAACGGTACCGATTTACGCTATATATATACGTATGTATGTGTATATATAAGTATATATAAACATATACATATACATATGCGCTATTATGCGCATACACTCACATACCGCAAATTGTGTAATATATGCGCATGTATATGAAATGTGTACATTGAAAGGTATTGTCTCTCTTACGTGAATCGTTATATAAATATATAAAATATATAACGGCTTGCGAAAGAGACATGGACAGAGACAAAAGTACAAACGCCACTAAAAGCATGTCTATATGTGTATAGGTATTTTAGGTGTGTAAGAGGGTAAGAGATGCTACATCAGTAATAATACTTTTCGCAGCTGTGCACATTAGACGGTAATTTTTAAGGTGAAAGAGAAAGACAGAGAGAAAGACAGAGAGAAAGACAGAGAGAAAGACAGAGAAAGAGAGAGAGAGAGAGAGAGAGAGAGAGAGAGAGAGAAAGAGAGAGAGAGAGAGAGAGAGAGAGAGAGAGAGAGAGAGAGAGAGAGAGAGACACAGAATAAATCTATAGAATTTCGTCGTTTATTTATTTATTACGTGTATATCATCTAACAGTCGTTCTCTTCGTTTATCAAAATTTATTACCCTCTTTCTGCAAAAACAAAGGTTAATAGAGATCTCAGAGAAAAAAAGATAAAGAGGAGAGAGAAAGAAAGAGAAAAGTGTAACGTTGGTGCGTTCTATGCAGAAGAGGGTTTGAACCGTTTCTTGTGTTTTCTGTTTATCATTTTAATTAACAACATTTCGTTGTAATATTATATATGTAATGTTATATAAGTGGCAATACGCATGATCAACTAAACACGATGCGGGAAGAGTGCAAAAAAAGAATGGGTCACATGGCGATATGAAAATTCTAATTTAAGTTCAATGCTTTCGATAAATATTTGTTTATACGTTCACACGTATATACACGCTGTGTATATTATATATATATATATATATATATATATATATATATATATATAATAAATTCGCGAATGATATTGTCGATCGACGATGATATTTAGTAAATTTATCAATCGATGTGCACAGCAAAGCAGAAAGGGTGATAGCAATTAAAGATGGAAGAGAAAGAAAAAAAGAAAGAGAGAGAGAGAGAGAGAGAGAGAGCAAGAGAAACAAAGAAAAGGAGAGAAAAAGGAAGTTGCTGCAAGGCGTGTGTCGTCGAGTATGAAAGAGGTGAATAGCAAAAACGAATAACATATGATTCAAAGTTACGTAAAGAGAGAAACGATGAGAAATGTAGCAGGAGCGAGATGCATCGTGATATCGAAAGAAAAAGTATAAGAATAAAGAAAAAAGACGATGGATGTAACGATAGAAATATGAGAGGAATAAGAAGAAAGAAAGAGAGAAAGAGTGAAGAGTGTAAGATGAGAGAGAGAGAGAGAGAGAGAGAGAGAGAAAGAGAGAGAGAGTAGATAGATAGAGCAGCGATGATGTTGCCATGTACCTGGGAGGTAGGGAGACCATGGCTGTGTTCCGAAACTACAGTAGCCTCTATGCCTCCCCACTCACTCCTCTTGATTCAGTATTTCGTCTTATTCTCAGATTATTTGTTCTTTGCTTTGTTCACACGACATATGTACGTACGTTGGATTATCCACCAAATCCAATGAATTGACTCTGAACGATTGCACTGCTTGTTGTCAAGTGGGTCCACAACCAAAGTGGAGGGGTAACGTGTGGCGGGGGGTATAAAAGGCCGACGACGCCCGCCCCTGCCTTCTCTTATCACTCACTCTGTAAATCTTTACCTAGTTTGGAAACACAGTCGTGGTTCAGTCAATAATTATGTCAATAATGATATATTCGCTCGCATTTAGTAACGTGACGTTCAATTCTTCTAAGTAAATATAGGATAGAGAGAGAGAGAGAAAGAGAAAGAGAGAGAGAGAGAAAGAGAGAGAGAGAGAGAAAGAGAGAGAGAGAGAGAGAGAGAGAGAGAGAGAGAGAGAGAGAGAGAGAGAGAGAGAGAGAGAGAGATAGAGAGATAGTGGTTGACGGCCTCCGTTTAACGTGCGAGAAAAATGAAGGCCGTCATATAGTATATAATAATATAATATTATTATCATTAATATTAATATATTATTGTGTTATTATTTAGATTTGTCATCGCCATGCGACGCACCGCCAGCTTACTCACCCCTGCCGCCCGCGTCCACAAGCGAGCTTGCAATTTGAATGGACCATCACTTTTATGCGGAACGAACAGTTGGCAAAATAATTCACAAAAAGTCAGCATGATGTCGATGAGCGACGAGAGAGAAAGAAAAAGAGAAAGAAAGAGAGAGAGAGAGAGAGAAAGAGAGACATTAGAGTCGAGTACTCGAACAAGTGTTAAATTTTGTGTCTCATTATTATTATTATTATTATTATTATTTTTATTATTATTATTATTATTATTGATTACCCTACGCTCGGACCGATAGATCATTCATATATCGTACTTGTTCGTCTACTTGACTTGGAGTACATGATCGAATGGAATGGAGCAATCAGTGGTAAGCCTGCGAGCGCCGCAGCCAAAGAATTCAAGTAACCATAACACAACGTATTGCCAGTGTTCGAAATATTATCATGTTTTATGAACTAAGGGCGTGTAAATATGTACAAGGATGGATCTAGAGCGAATGTGAATCATGTATAAATGATGAAATGGCATGGCAAAAAGCCTCACATTCTCGGAAAGTACATAAAAGAATCTTATGGATAAAATGATAAGTAGGAAGAGATATCGTTTATATGTTTCTTTTTTTCCTTTTTGTTTCCTTTTATTGCCTTTTTTTTATTTTTTTATTTTTTTTTTTCGTTGTAGATGAAACAATCGAGGGCACCGCCACTTAAGCCAGAATTACCTGGATGCATTTTTAAATACCGTTGGAAATAGTTACTTGAAAAAAGAAGAGAAACACTTATCTACGAAGTAATAAGAAGTTCGAAACATTCTTATCTATGATGAAGTTTGCGATCAGTAAAAACTATCGATTCGAGCACTTTCGAGCACTTTAGAATGGTCAAAAGAGAAAGAAAGAGATAGATAGATAGATAGATAGATAGATAGATAGAGAAAGAGAGAGAGAGAGAGAGAGAGAGAGAGAGAGAGAGAGAGAGAGAGAGAGAGAGAGAGAGCGCAAAGTATCCTCTTAATTGATATGCAAGCTTCAAGAGCTCTACCGACGAGCTATCGCGGTGCTAAACTAAATTACTTTTCAAGGTTCAAGGATGCTTGTAAATATTAAAATATATCTACTCGAAAGTATACTTGGTACATTTTCAGACGGACTAAGATGTTTTCTACGCTTCGTTCATTCAGAGAGAGAGAAAAAAAAAAGAAAATATATAATTTTATTTTGTCTGTTGATCTACGTTGGAGCCTAATAGAATGTAACTACTGTTCTGTATAATTTCTTGAAAAGCAAAAGCGCAGTATGTACTATGTAGTAAATATGTTCAGAACTATAAAACTGGATTAGCTGAAATCATCGTCGGTAGAAATTTATAAATTTTTAACGAATTGCGTCTATATTATTCGTACATATTTTGCGGCGTAAGAAAGCGATCGTTGTAAAAGACTACGCGATATTATAATAGATTCAAAATAAAATAAAGTCATCGTCATTTGTTTTTTCAGGTGTTTTTCCATCTTGTAACGATCCAAAACCATTCAATGTCGAGTCGATCAACCGTGTCATTCTTAACAAGTAAATCAACGCGTTAGATATATGAGTAATGAAAAATGAATGAGGAAAGAGAAGGAATTCCAACGTGTTTCAAAGTTCAATTTTCAAACAAAATCCTATTGTTTGATTTTTTTTCACTTTAAGTAAAAAAGGTCTCCAAAGAAATTCTTCTTCTTTGACGTGTCTCTTACGAGACATATCTCCAAAGGAAGAATCCAGATAATTCTCAAGAACATTGGTGGCGACGCCAAGTAACCTTTTTGATTAGATGTACTCTTCGAAGCATAGTCCTAAAGATAAAACATATTGCCTTTCTTTTCGGAACGTCTTGGACCAACACGTTCGTCGTAAGAAATCAATCGAACCAGTTAGAATAAAATAGCACTCTGATATACTACGTATCACGGAGTCATAGTGTCGGATGTGGTCCACTGTAGAAGAGATGGGAGAAGAAGAAACAAAAGGGGATTGGGCGGGAAAAAGGTAAATAGTTATAGATAGATAGACAGATAGATAGATAGATAGATAGATAGATAGATAGTTAGATAGATAGATAAAGATATAGATATATAGATAGAAGGAAAAAAGTGGCGTACGTCGAGAACGTACCTTACAAGCAACTCCCGTAGAGTAGCTTCATCGTCCTCCTGTATCTCTTCCTGCGTCTCATTACTGAAAAATCCGCGGCTTGAGCGATGCTGATGATGATGCCTGACGCTCGGCCTAGTCGCACCTCCGGGCGGATGTTTGCTGTGTAAGCCGTGATGATGATGGTGATAATGTTGGCCGGTATTGGTACTGGCCGAGTGCAGGTACCGAGCAACGGTGCTGCTACTTGTTCGCTCCCTGGTCAGCTTGAGAGCGGTCGCAGGAGGTGGCAGTACGGCTCCTGTACCGGACTCCACGTAACTCCTACGCGCGGCATACTGCTCCTCCTCCACCCTGCTACCGATATTTTTCCTCTCACTCGATGATGGCCTGTCGGCCGATCTGCTTCGCGACCTCGAGTCGCCTGTTTTCTTGCTAGTCGCGATGGTGGTGGTGCCGATACTCTCAGTATCGTGATATCTCCACCAACCTCTGTTACTTCTGCTGCTACAAATTTCTTTTTGTCGTTCGAGTCCTCTCTCTTCCTCCTCCTCGTCCTCCTCCTCCTCCTCTTCTTCCTCTTCCTCCTCCTCCTCCTCCTCCTCCTCCTCCTCCTCCTCCTCCTCTTCTGCTCCCTCTCCTCCCTCTTCTTCTTCCTCCTCTTCCTCTTCCTCCTCCCCAACGACGGCGGCCCCCGCCGGCCTTACTTCGGTATCCTGGGACCCCGAAAGGCCCGAGATCTCTTCGTATAAGTATTCCGAATCTGGATCCGTTGATACTGCCACGCTCTGCCACAACTGATTTATTGGTTTGAAGCCGCGTGGATCGGCCATCGTTCGGGCTGCTTCAGGGGGCAGACAGAGAGAGAGAGAGAGAGAGAGAGAGAGAGAGAGAGAGAGAGAGACACACACACATAGATCTTCTGAGAGAACTTTACGAGATGATCTTTGCAATATTTTCCTCTTATTCCGCGATGGTGCTTTTTAAGGACCATCGCTAGTCTCTTTGATTAGTTTTAATGGATTCGAACGATTCAATGTAAATATCAATTAATTGACAGACTTTATCTTTAATAATTTATGTGCTGTCGAACGTACATATATTACTTATATATTAAGAAAATTTCCAACTTTTTTTTCCACAATGGAACTTTTAAGGACCATCGCGGTTTTATCGAGCGGCTAATCATATCTCTGTTGCACGATTCAAGGAACTCTCTTATCACGCATCTTATGCAACTTGTGCATTGCTAATGTTAAATTTACTATCGAATCGTGAAACCATCGAGAAGCATCTTACCTTAAGAATATTTTTTTCTTAGATCAGTCAACGACGTTTGTGTGATAATTCATTAAAATACTTGTTATTGTAGTAGACAGACAGGAAAGAAGGAAGAAAAGAAGCAAGTAAAGAAGGGAAAAGGAGAAGAATATTCACGCAAACTAGCGACGGGATTTCATAAAATCCCGTAGTCTGCCAGTAGGCATGTCTTGCGTGCAACGCTCTCTCTGTTAATAGCGTGTCTGATAGTTTTGAATACTACGAGTCAGAAGTTGAACTCTTAGACGAGCAACAAAGGGTATGCTCAAAAATAGAAGACAGCAGATATCATGTATTCGTATTAGTATCAATGCGATCGTTTATTAGTGCGATGCGTGAAATTGGAAAGGGCTAACTAAGTTACTGCAAGATCATACTGCAGTAATTAAATATATAAAGACTTTACACGCACGATTGGCGATAGAGTGCCACGTTAGTAATCTATAACGTTGCAGGAGATTTGCTTTTAATACAAAAGAATAGGAAAATTGTTGTTATTGTTTTGAATTAAAAAAATATTATATACGATCAGTACGATGTATAATGATTTAATTAAAATTCAAGTAAGAATTAAAAGAATAAACTGAAGGAAGGATCGACGTAATAGATCGTGTAAATAAATAGTTACCTGTGTTCTTAGGCATAACTATCGTTTCTCGATACGCATTATTAGTAATTTCTGCGGTATTATTTTTTATGTAACTCATTGCAGATAAGGATCGAAGATGATTTAAACTGATACGATTGATCGAATCAATGATGATTCATTTCAATACGTTATTAAAATATTGACGAGATTAATCTGCATAATATGTTTACCTTTCTTAATAACATTTTTTTATCTCTAACTTATATATTCGTTATCACCTATTCCGATTTTTCTTTTATCTAGTAATAGTCACTATATCTCTTGAATTCCTTTTTAATCGAATAGAAATGAAAATGACGCAAGATTCCTCAAAATAGTTAATATTGGTCCATGTTTTTTCATAAAGAATGAAACGTCAAGACCACTTGACGATTTGTGAAAAGAAAAAAAACAAAGAAAAAAGAAAAATAGAAAAAAAGAAGAATAATCAGATATGAAGAGGGCAATTACGAAATCATTATCAAGATATTGTATCGCGTAATAATTTACTATTCCATCAACGAGATTGCACTTCCCCCGCCACTGAAAATGTACACTGCGATGTAATTATCGTAATTTTTCTTATTGAATGACCGTTCAATAATAACGCGAATAATGCAAATACGAGATTGTCGCCTATAATACAGTTCTTCATCGGGTATTATGACTTATCAGTAAATAAATCTAATTACACACACACACACACACACACACACACACACACATGTATATGTATATATATCTTTTTTCTTTTTTACAGAGTAAAAATATAATGGACTCACCTTAGTAACTTTGCAAGCCATCGTGCCAGGCGATTAGACGAGGCGCCAACAACGTTTCTCTCTTCGATGTATATCTCCGAGCGACGTACGCCACGATTTCACTTTTCGTTTTCCTTTTCGTCCCTATCGTTTCGACTCCCGTTCTCGCGAAAAGAACAAACGAGCGTATTTTATTTCCTTGATATTGTAACAGGAAAGTAAGATGCGCGAGGAGGTGTGTGGATGCTTTTTCACGGCGCTCGATGTTAAGCGAAATTAACGAAGAAGAGGACGACGTTTTTGTCACCGTTGAAGCACTTAACGAGTGCTTTCTACCAAAGCCCACTCTTCAATTTGATCGATTTCGGCTTCGTTTCGACATACGAATTATTTGACCTGAAACGAGAAGACAAATATAGATATTATCGTTCGTTCTTTTTTTTTTTTTTTTTTTTTTTTTTTTTTTTTTTTTTTTTTTAACATGTTTCACTTATCGTTATCATGTTTACAATAACTAATAAATTTTTCTACACGCACGGAACAAATGGTAAACGTTTCAAGTGCCTCGCGCTTAATAAAAGCTTAATAAAAATATAATATCGTGGTAATATTTCATTGCGTTATTTATTATCTTATTGAACTTTTGCCTATTAGATTATTCGATTATTAACTATAATTAGATGTAATCCTAAATTGGAGAATATTTCAAAATTTACGGAAACTCCATACGCGTAACTTCAATATAAACAAATTAATTTTTATTCATCTTCATTTTTTCCTTCAACATTTACGTATATATGTTTATTGCAAAGGAGGATTTTCATTTCTTAATTGAAACGTATAATAATTTTATCATCTCGTTAGGAAAATATAGAGATTTCAAAATAATTTTGAGTAGGAGAAATAAATTACGAGAGGAATGCGAAGAATGTTCGATCGTTATCGATAAAAGAAAAGAAAAGTGGGAATTATCGTAAGATCGATAAATTCATATCACAATGGAAGAGTGCATTTTAATCTATACGATCAACGCATTATTTCTTTTCTTTCTTTAATGGGTTTCTTCTAACGATTTTTAGACTAAAATATAAGTTGCAACAAATTACATAGTTGGCTCTTGGTTTTCACTAGTTTTCCTGAATAGATAATTTGCCGACTTTCTTACGAACACCCAAGTATATATTCCTTTTCTTCACCTACTTACGTTACTCTTACTATTTCCATATTTTTTCACATTATCACAGACAATATATGTTTTTAACGAAGTAACGAACACTGGACGACCATATCAGATACTAATAGATGATGAAATCATAAGACGAATGGAAGCTATTCAGCATTCAAGGCCGTTCGAAAGTAAATCCACGATTCAATATGGTGAAATCCTAAAGGGTCATTTACGTTTCTGTTGTTTCTCCTAGCGTCATTATTCTCTCACAGTTTATAACGAATGAGATTAACTTTATGATAGCAATCAACGACTATCACAGTACCATGGATATTAAGTTTAATGCCAGATTTTCTGTTTGTCTCTCCCTCTCTCTCTCTCTCTCTCTCTCTCTCTCTCTCTCTCTCTGTCTCCCTTTCTATCTCAAGTTTCTCTATGTTCAAGTATCAAGTTAGTATTCTCGCATTATCATTAATAAACATATCACAATATCACAGAGTAGGAAAAATGCCTTTTGTATATTTTTTCTTTGTATCGACTACTATGTCGCCTACTTTTATTATCAACTTTTGATTAAAACTTGCGACAATAGATAACTAAGGCGTACGAACTCTTGGACCTTTCGTGTGCCCACGTACATATATATAGATATTCTCGTTTATCGAATTGTTTAATCATATAGAAAAAAAAAAAACAAAAAAAAAAAAACAAAAGTCCAAATCTTTTCAATAAATATGAATTATAAGTTATTTCCTATATAGTATCGTTAAGGGAAATAAATCGATGAAACGAAAGGAAAAGCTAATTCTTCTGTCCTTTCGTGTTTCGTTGAAAGAATTTCGTTACGCCATGATTTGACACGGTTGAAAGCGCATCACTCTCACGGTAACAAGCTGTAACTATCGGAGAGTACAGCGAACTTTAAAAAAAGTTAACGGTTGATAGCAATAGAAAGGTGTGTAGCAGAGAATATATATGTCATATAGGGGGTACATTCATACATTTGAAAGAAAAGAGAATATGCCGTACCTTTTTCTTGTACACACAGTTGACTCTTGTAAATGCAGGCAGACACGTATGTACATACGTACACGTCAATAATACGGAATCTATATGGGACACGCACGCGTATTATTAGATTTTCGCGTACGGACCGCGCACACGGATCGTTACGAGGAGGCTAGCAAATACGTCCTCGTGAACGTTGAATCTCTGAGTGGAGCTTGGAGGGGGAAAAAGAAGAAAAGAAAAAGAAAAGATAAAAAGTAGAAAAAAAAAAAAAAAGACAAGGAGGTAAGAATGGAAGAAGTGAGGCTTGAGCGCGAGTTTAGATAAGCGAGGTCATTCCGGCAACGGTTCTCGCTCGACTAACGAGTGCATAACCATTGAGGTCTCTACGAGATTCCTCGAATCTCTCCCTACCACTATTATTTACGCCCTACTCTTTCTCTCATCATTTGAATTTACGTTCGAGGCTCTCGTTCAGTTTCCTTATATTCCTTATATAGATATACCTATCTACGTCTCTTGGAATCGTTTGTACGCGTATTTGTTGCGCGTTGGTCGCGTTTCCTACCAACAAAACGATCGCTCTGACTCGCGTTGAAGCTGTCAAGATTTCTAATAGATAATTTCGTTGATCGGTATATACCTACATATATGTACATATGTATTCACCGTTGAATATAACCAAGCAGCAGGTGTTGAGCATTCATTGTCTTGCATTATCGCTAGGAGGAATTCTTTAAACGTTTAAAGAAAAACTTGACTCGTAACTCGAGAACGAGTTACATTGTTTCCCCATCGACTCTCACGTCGATCGATATCTTCATTCTCCGAAGAGCAATGCCTTGTAAAGTTCTCCGATCGCGGGGAAAATTTAATTCGTTGGCCTGACAATGTGAGGACATCACGTTACTCCATTAACATTATTTTTCTCATTTCGAAAAATTATCCTTGTAACCGTCACAATTAACGTCGTTTCTACGTTTATGCAACAGAGTTAAATAACGATTCGTGGTTAAATAAAAAGAAAAGTGGAACACAAACGAGCGTACATGTGTATTATATCGCATGATCGTCGAACGTAGTGCGTAAATTTAGGTTGACATCGTTTTATATCTGAATGACCTTTGGGATATTTTTTTCTTTTTCCTTTAAATTTCTCGAAACGTCGAGTTATTCGTATTTCAATTCTTTAACTAGTTAGCTTCGATGTAACCAATCTCTTAACAAAACATTTCATAATTTTATCAACGCATAACTTTCAGTCAACAACATATTCTCTTACTCTTGCTTTTCTTTCTTCTTTTTTGTTTTTTTTTTTTCTCGGGATCAAACTGGCTCCTGTTTCATCGTTATTGTAAATATGCATTGATTCAATAAAAATGATCTTCAAGAAGGAGAAACATTTAAAATTGGAGTAACGCCAATGGATTCTATCTCTCCCTCTCTCTTTCCATATAATATGCTTCACTATGCGAGACATATAATATCGTTGACGGGATTTACACGAGCCTCAAAAGCTGTAATGGTAAAACCACCTCTATAAATCCCTCTATAGTAAGTTGACGATAGTCTAGCACATGAATGTCGACCTATCGGTTACCTCGATGCATCCTGGGTAGAACATCCCTGAGATATACCACAGGAGGTAGAGATACGCGATAATTAACAGATTGCATGACGGTAGCCTATTTTCAGGCTTTTAACCAGCGTGACATATCATCGGGTCAAGTACGTATCGTAAGTTAGCGATCTTGAAACATTTTCGTAAGTTCGATCTATTCAATGTTTGATCTTCAATCGGAAAACGAAAAAGTTCAAATATATATATATATATGTACATATAATGTATATATATGTAGATATATATATATATATATATATATATATATATATATATAACATGGGTGATCGATCAAGTAAATATGAAAGTAAGTAGGTCACGAGCATACGCGCCCGTCGGCTAAGACTTTCCTCCTCTTTCCCCCTTGGCCCTTCACCGTAGATCCTAAGGCAAACTTCTCGAATTTACTGCGAACTTTTTGGCCGCTGTCAGCCACGAAGATTTATTAAAAACTACGTACTGCTGACGATGAATCGTCACAAACGTTCCATTCTCTCTCTCTCTCTCTCTCTCGAGAGAGAGAGAGAGAGAGAGAGAGAGAGAGAGAGAGGGAGAGAGAGAGAGAGAGAGAGAGAGAACTCTTGCACTATGATATATTATTTCCTTTACTTTACATATCTCGAAAAGTTCTCTGCTTTAGACCTAGAATAGAAAATGTTAATCGTTACATTTTTTTATTTGTTTATTTTGTCTGCATATATCAATAATTTTCTTACGGAGATTCGTATTCGATTTCACGAGTTTAAAG
>NC_140824.1:152500-200000 GCF_050613455.1 Vespa mandarinia
AACGCACGAACCACCGATTCCTTCGCGAATTCCCGAGAAACAATGTCGAGGAAAAGAGAGAAAGAAAAGCTTTCCGGGGATAAGGAATCGAGGAAAAGGCGGTGGTCGTCCCCCGTTCGACTGCACGACACCGATCCTTGATAAAAGGAGACGCCCCAACGCGGGCCACCCAGTTCGACGTATGGCGAGCGACGGCTCACCCCGCGGATCCGTCTGTGCTCGGGCCAACTCGCGCAGTGCCGTATCTAGGACCACCGCCTGCTTCGACGCCAACCAATCTTCCCCCTCCCTTCCCCACCACGCTCATTCTCTAACCCTTCCGCGAGCTCTAAGGCACGATCTTTTTTATATAATCTTTTTCTTTTTGTTTTCTTTTTTTCTTACCCCCGCTTAACCCTCCCAACGAGGGTTCTATAAAAACCATCCGATGATGAAGATCTTAACTGGAAGATAGGAAAGTGGTCATAGATTTGATGGTGGCATCTTGTACATATTTCTGTGAAGGTATCAACTTTAGTCGTTTTTAGAAAAGTATTTTATATTTAACGGTTATCTTTAAAATAATGTAACACTCTTTCAGGGATCAGGAAGAAGAAGAGAAAAAAGAGGCCGTGAGGGTAAAGAAAGGGAAACGATTTTAGTATCGGGCCCCGGGAATAGTACGGGGCGACCTGGAACCGTCGGGCACTCAGCGGCAAGGCGGGGGACTAAGGAAACCCTTGAAATCAATAGCCGGCCTCTACTGCCACCGCCACCCTGATCAGGCTCCGTTCTGCGCTGCACATCCGTCCCCTCGCATCATCCACCTCCCTCCTTTTACAGCTCCTCTCTCTCTCTCTCTCTCTCTCTCTCTCTCTCTCTCTCTCTCTCTCTCTCTCCTCCGATTCTGATTTATCTGCACGACGTAACCGAGGAAGCCAGGAGCCGCACTTCAGTTCGCGCTCGAACGTCCCACTAGTACGGGCACACGTCATTCGTTGACTTTTTTAGCGGTGTTCCATGTGACGGTGAAGGAGTAGAAGGATCATGAATCGTCAGCCAAAAATAAACCAAACTTCTCTCTCCTTCCCTCCCTCATTTCTTCTTCTCCTTATCTTTATTATTTATCTTTCATATTCAGGTAGTCAATGATAATAGATTGGATAATTTAGCAAAGAAATGATTCGAAGGATTTAAAAAATTGAAATAGAAATTGATATATCATGATATACCATCGATGATTTCGTTCGTAATGAAACGAAGAAAAAGATAAAATAATGGAAACTGATACGAATTGGAACACCTTTCGCCTACTCTCCATTAGTTAACGATCTTAAAGAAAGTAGCTCTTGCATTTTTTTATATTATTTATTAATTCGTTGCGAGGCTGAGTTAAACACGATGCAGGAAGCACGTTTATGGTAGGTGCATAATGCATGCGAAGAAATGGTTTTGCATATCGACGAGAACATATATTCAGGGACATTGCAGGCGTGGAGGGTTGATGCAACTTTTTTTTCCTTTTTTTTCTCAGGCGACGTAGGCATTCGCAAAGGTAGAAAATCGAAAATAAAGATCAAGAGGAGATTGCGCGTCACTCGAAATAATTTCTCCACTGCAGTGTGTAGATTTCTCCACCCTTTCGATGATGACCACCCGGTGGCACCTTCACTC
This sequence comes from Vespa mandarinia, assembly GCF_050613455.1. Classification (NCBI taxonomy): domain Eukaryota; kingdom Metazoa; phylum Arthropoda; class Insecta; order Hymenoptera; family Vespidae; genus Vespa; species Vespa mandarinia. Next base: position 154,154 of record NC_140824.1, read on the forward strand.
CTCCTCCATTCACCCACTTCTCTGCCACGTACAAAGTCGTTACGTGTTTATATGTATGTGTGCGTGTGTACGAGGATGGTCTGATTACGGTCTGACCTACTCTACTTCGGGCTAGGGCCATACGATTCTCTCTCTCTCTCTCTCTCTCTTTTCTTTTTTCTTCTCGTTTTCGAAAACTTATCGCGCTTATCCGACCTTTCTTTACAGGCTTACAAATTAATTATAAAAATTCGGTAATGTTCTACTGATAAAGTTTATTAAAATTAATGTTTATATTGAAATCGATGATAAAATGACACGATACACAACGTCTGTCGGATTCTTTTTTGTTTAATACTTTTCCTAACGGACGTACAATTCTGACGCAAAAGATATTATTAATGAAATATATCAATGAAAAGAGATATTTTTTTTTTATAAAGATATTGACGAAACTCGAGCGATACCGTAACGAAACGAATCCTCGGACAAATGAAAAGGCGCGAGTGCCGTTTCGTTTTGATTTCATTCGAGCCTTCTTCAGCAAAATATGTGAATATAATCCATTGGATTGTTCCTTCTCTCTTTGCCTCTCTCTCTCTCTCTCTCTCTCTCTCTCTCATTTTTATATAAGTAAATTATTTAATGTATATTTTCAACTCGTTACAGAGATCGTCGACGGAGATCTCATTAAAGAGATCTCAACCGTTTTATATTATTACTATTACTTATTTATTATTATAGAATCTTAAACGGTTTTATATTAATACGCGAATGCACAGAACAGACGTGCATTATAGACACGAGTAAGTACCATATGTACAGAAAAACGTGGCACGGATTATTTTTGCCGACTTTTTTTTTTCTTTCTTTCTCTCTTCTCGTTAAGTAACACCGGAAAGCCGATATATAATAATGTGTGTGTGTGTGTGTGTGTATATATGTGTATGTCAAGTCTCTCTCCTCCACTTCTCCTTAAAGATACAACTATATATTAACCTACGATCCTTCTTGTGTCGTAAATAATTGTTAAAGAATTGTTAAAGATCTGATAAATCGTCTGGCGTTTTTCGCAAAATCTATTTCTTCAGGTTGATTGTATTAGATCTCAACGTACTTGTAATAAATAATAGTATAAATAATAAAAACGAACACAATTGCATTGTGTCGTATTATATACGTATGTACATACGTACATTACAGAAATATAATTATGATTCATTATAAATGAAAGACAATTTATAAAATATTGTGGGAGGAGAAAAAACTGAAATCAACTGAAAATTTAGTTAAATTACAAATAGGTAGTTCGCCATTGTTGTTTTCTATATCTCTTAACATAAATATATAAACATTTAAATTTTGTGTATACCAAGTGCGAAGACATACTTTATTTATTATAATTTTTAGCATGCCAATGTATTGAAAGTGTATTTCTTTCAGCATATATATATGTACTTTTTTTCCCCTTTCTCTTCTTATTTCTTCGTTTATTGAAAAAAAAGAAAAAAAAGAAAAAAAAAAAAAAAAAAGAAACCGAGCGATACCGTGTCCATGTAAGCCATGCTCCACTTTAGATTCAAGAAGAATTTAATGACAGAGAGGTACAAAGTACAAATATTGTGTAGTGTGACATCCGAGATATCTTTATTTTTAATTTTTATAAGACAAACATAAAGAAATAAAAATTACACTGAAGCGTCATAAATTCAATGCATTAACTTCTTAAATTATATGCCACTGCTGGTTGATGCAGTCACCACTACCGTATGGACAATGACGAACCACTACTATTCAGTCAGCCCCCCTTCCCTCTCTGCTGTATCTTCCAAATAAATATCTTTGAGCAAATCGAACTACATAGAAAATGTAGAATGAACAAGTTAACACATTGGATGTTGAAATCAAAATGAAATACAATTGAATGAATAAGGCGTTATTACCTATCACAGTGTTAACGTGCCCGAGTTATTCTTTATAGAACACACATAGTGTTTACAATGATGCTTGATCTCATTAAATGGTATTATTATATATTCTTCAATTACTTTAATAAAAAAAAAAAAAAAAAAAAAAAAAAAGAAAAAAGTCATTAGAAATATGTTAGAATATTCGCGATTAATTGGAGTGAGATCTAAAAGCGCGGATCTAAAAGTAGAGTTCAAATTCAATAAATGGTAGATTTTTGGACTATTTGGAAAAACTTGTCAAAAAATTTGTTGAAATTTCTTCAAATGAAAATACTTTGTATAGGTAATCGGTTCGGTTTAGTGGTGGCATGGTAGCAAAGACACAGGACGCAGGCAAGTGTTTTAAAGCGAAAATCCTTTTGTAAGAAGTGTATGTGTGGGAAATGTGTTATTAACGAATACATAAATTCCTAAACGTTTATCCAAGACATGCTACTCGATATTTATTTAAGTTTTCTACTTAAATCAGTAACATTTCTTAGATGCTTAACAATTAACTAATGTGACTTCAATACCAAACCGTTGGGTTGTCGCTTGGAAAATAATCGCTTGGTTGGAACATAACAAACCGTTTCTTAAAAAAGGATTTAAAGTTTCAAATGCTGCTTTACCGGACAAAGCACATTCCCATAGGAAATAGCCCTATTAATGCAGACCACTATTTTAATACAATTTATAATGAACAACCAAGTAATGGTACGACTGAAATTATTGGTCTTTGCAGTCTGAAGATGGCAGGGGGACAGACTAAGAACGTAGGGGAAGAAGGGATGTGCCGATGTATATTTAAAGAATAAGGACTGCTCAGATTAGTTTTCCCAACAAATAGCCTACTATGACCATTGCAACGGCAATGAGAAAACTAGTTGACGTCGGAGAAAACTGATTACTGTTCTGTGCGGGCAAACCTCTAGCTTCCTCCAATGCTGCGTTTCGGTATTTCATTAAGTCTCTCTGTTGATAAAGAAGAAAAAATAAGTGTCAATGCTAATCAATAAAAATAAATACGTATTATTGATTATGTTAGAGAGAGAAAAAAAAAGAAAAAAGGAAATGTACAAACGATTTATCGAATTATCATTAAAATATGAAAGAAAATTATTTCCTATCATTTACCCTAAGTTGAAGGTTCTCCTGCCTAAGAGCACTTTCCTCTACTCTAAGCTGAGTGACTTCTTGTGCAGCTTTTAACAATTTCTCTTCTGTTTCTTCCAATACCTAAAGAGTAACGTTTATAGTATAAATAATGTTTTCCTCTTGAAGGTTGCAACATTCAAAAAAATCATTGGAATTTACCTTTGGAGAAGATTTCACAGAATCACCAGTACCTTTATTTTTCTCATTATTCGTATTAGTATCCGACCTGGTTGTCGTAGTAGTTGTAGTTGTTTTAGTTGCAGCAGTAGTTGTTACCGGATTCTCGAATACGCACTTTAACTTAGAATCCATTAATTGCTCTGGCTTCGTATCTTTCCACTGCAAAATTGATGTGCATGGTAATAAAGATGCATCATAATTAAAGATACATTTTTGATGATACATACGACATCGTTATTTAAATAATCATCTGAATCATTATCGGGAGCTATTAAACTCTGAACCATAAATTTGTGTTTATTTTTGTCCGCTGGATCAAAATCACAAGGTTGTAAGCACACTAAAATCCAAAATGTTCTATTTTATAACGCACCCTTTGACAAAGGGTTTTTATCAGCCGACATTTAAATAGATTTAAAAATTAACCTGCTATTTCGGCGACCTCCATTGGCTTTAAAGCTCCAGAATTAGGACGTACGCAATATTTCTTTGGTACGGTCGTCTTTATTTTAAAATATACTTTGTCAGAGGTAGGATTTATTAGTTTTATGTAAGATGTGACTGGAGCTCCAGTAAACGGACCTAAAAAGAATTTTTGCTGTAGTTACTTCTTTCAAGGAATATCGATACATAATACAAATAGATACATTATAAAATAATATATAATTAGTAAATGTATATATATATATATATATATATATATATATATATATATATAATGTGTAAATTAAAACTATATTACCATTTTACATTTTCATCGTGTAGAACATAAAACAATTCTAGTGAAGTAATACTAATTAGAGATCATTATGTTGATAAAAATATTAGATATGGTATGGTTACATGTTGTAACTGTCAATGCAACACTGACAAAAACAATGATATAAGCAGAATGTTTTCACTGGAATAAGCTAGTTCGAAGCGCTCAAGTTTTTTTATATGACCAATGGTTTGATTAAAGATTACAGATATGTGTTAGTGGATATTACATGAAACGTGGGAAAAGCATATGCAAAATTCATTAATGGCAGTGCCACAAAAATGCATCTAACTCTGCATGTATAATTATGCGCGTATTTTTAAATACGAAAAGGCAAATCTGTAACCAAAAATATACGCAAGACCGAAGGTAAACGGTGAAGAAAGAAATGGGGGTGGGGAGTGACACACATATATACATATATATATATATACAAACGAGGATAGTAGAGTCCATATACGTGCTGGATAAGAAGAAGATGGGAGAAAGAAAGAAGCGAGAGAGAATAAGAGAGGGGAGTAAAAAGTTAAGAGAAGCGAACAATAAAATGATCGTCTTGGCTTTGACAGCGATTAACGCGAATAGGGTTAAGTGCGACTTGGCACTTTTTATCGGATTTTCTCCAACTGAAATTTCTAAACTTGGCAAGGATCGTTAAACAGTAAGAAAACATTCGGGAAGAAACGTTCTCTCTCGTTCTCTCTCTCTCTCTCTCTAACTCTATCTCCATGTCCTTACGTCATCTTGACAACGCAATGTGCTGCACCGTGTGCACTCGGATTCGTTCGAATGAATCGGCCACTTTTTGTTGTGTGATCGCGTGAGATATACAAGCAAAGTTGTACGACTAAATATCTCAAAGAGATATAAACTTATAAACAGACAAAAAGGAGGAGGGATGGATAGAGGAGGAAAAAAAAGGAAGAAAAAAAGAAAGGCGTTGTCGATAAATAGGATAAATTACGAAGATCGTTGATCTTTCGTACCCCTGAATCGTAGCTCGTTTTCCGGCTCGATAATTAAAACTTGCGCAGGCTTCGCCATCCTATATTTTTCAATGTCGCTCGACAATCCAATGGACGTTGAATCGCGTCACCTCGGTGTAAAGAGCTTTCGTTTCTTCTATTTTATTAACAGTGACTTAATGGATTTTTACTTTCCGTGTGTTCGCAGTGATATTGTTAAAACGGCACCACTGCGTTCCTCGTACTCGCTTTCCGAGATTCCGTTCAACTAATTCCAATTTTTCTCTCTTCTCGCGAGCGAATACGCATGCGTCACGACGGAAATTATCAGGCGTACTTGGACGCGTTACGTCACGACGATGTTACCGCGGTAATCATATTCTCTACTTTTACAGACCACATGTAAATTTTAACGGTGAGAAAATAAGGTCTAGAGGAGTGGGGGGGGGGGGGAGGGAAGAAAAGCAAGACGAAAGCAAAACAAGAGCCACGACAATTCGACAAAAAGTCGTCTAGCGTTGTACGAGAATATGTAACTTTCAATTTCGAGACAATTTCGAATCATCTTCCAACGGGGTGTCTTTTTTTTTTTTTTTCTAAGCCGTTTATCGCGTTTCGCAATTGTTATAAACTCTCTAATTTTTTCTCTCCAATTGCTCTTTTTCTAAATACTTCGTATCTAATATACATATGCATGCTTATACACCTTTCGTTTTTGTTTTCTCAATAATATCGATATCGTCCTATCACATGTCTCGGTATACATTCTCATTTTACTGTACAATTAAATTTCGCGCGTTTATCAATCCATTTGTATATATATATATATATATATATATATATATACGTATATACATATATATATATATATATATTAAATATTTATTTTGTTCCGACTTTTTTTCTTTTCGTTTAAAGAAGAAATTTGACTTATTTTAACATGAGAATTGGCATTATAAATGCAACGAAAAAGATATCGTCATTTGCCCGTGTGAAAAATGTATTCGGCCAATGATATTGTCGCTCCGATAGCGTCGCTATTCATTAATTCGCTAATTTCCCACAAAGATTACCAATGGCGTATGAATCGTAAGTTACATTTAGAGATCCAAAAAGTCTATATAGTTTCTGCCAACTTGATATTACGTGAATGTAGGTTTAAACAGAGTTTACGATTTTTCTCCGGGTAATTTGAACAAACGCGTGGTTTGAACATTGCCATCGGAATCATTTTAATTTATATAATAATAATAATAATAATAATAATTAATTATTATAATAAGTGATTTAAGATTATGGATACTACAAGCGCTCCGAATCTAAATGCCGAAATCTATAGAAATTTAACACCGGCTGATCGTCCACCGTTTTCCGACAAACATTTACAATTTATATTAGTATACAATGGTAATATTCAATGTAATATACATTTTTATATGAATTTAAGCATAATCTATTACATATCGAACGTAGAATATATGTTTACACGGGCGATTATTGATTGATTTACAGAAAATAGCGCTATTCTTGGTGCTAGCAATATGACAGATCGTTTCTGGGCTGGTACTATGTGGTATTATAATGATATATCAGACTTTAATAGATGCAAGGCTTTTTTAACGACTAGAACTATAAGTGGTATATCTACCGGAGCATATCTAGAGAAAGACAAATTCGTAATCGGCGAAGATAGCGGTCTGTTACAAATTTTGGGCCTAGTAGAAATACCAGATCTGGATCAACAGGAATTACAATCTTTAGGATATGCTTGTCAACATGACGATACCCTTACAACGGTGTCAGTATTTTCTGACAATGCACATTTAGTGACCGGTGGAATGGATTGTTGGTAAGTTCCCGTTATCTCGTTTGAGATAGAACTCATCGCTAGAGAAAAATATAGAAATAATAATTTTCATTTGTTGTAGTATAAAGGTATGGGATATATCTAATCTAATGTCTATAGATTCATTCCATTCTAGTCATATAGATGTTGTAACTGGAATTGATGTACAACAAGGAAGTAATTCTGTATTTATATCTTCGTCATTAGATAACAGTGCTTTGATGTGGGATACAAGAAAACGAAAACCTGCGCAATGTACGTTTTCTTTCTTCGAAAGATATAGATTTATGCCAAATCATATATTTGAACATTTTCGTTCGTATATAAATTTTTTTTCTATACTTTATAAGGTATTTTCGAAAAAGATGGCTGTGGTTTGACGTCGGTATCCTGCAATCCTGTCTCTAATAACATTGTAGCGATAGGTGCAAACGATGGAAGCGTCACATTAATAGACATTAGAAACACGGACGATGTGTTATTTGAGTCATTAGTATTTTCCAGATCAATACATAAGCTTTTATTTAATCCAAATCCAGAAAGGTAATACAATGAAATTTAACATGATTTTTACATGATAATAATCAATCCTCAAATAATATCTAAACACTTATTTCCATGCATATATCATTGATAATTATCGTACTTACTGTCGCTAATTTTAAAGGTTGATAATTATAATATCGGACAGTAAATCAATTAGGATATTTTATTTTCATAATTTAAAGAGTTTACAATTATCTATCGCGTTTTTTAGGTCAAGACAGTTAGCTTGTTGCTGCGATGATATTGTAGTTAAAGTTCTTGATACAAATGAAGATTGTACTGTTATTTATAAAGATAATAGACATACAGATTTTGTACGAGGACTCACGTGGTACAACGATCAACTGTTGTCATGTTCCTGGGATGATAAGATTTTAAAACATACAATCTAATTTTGTATGATCCAACATTATAGTTATCATTTTTATATTAAGATTAACTGTGATCATTTTAATAAAATAGAAATATTAATGTTTCTCTATACATTTTAATGCAGTATTCATTTCATTGTTGCTTCATTTACAAATTTGCTTAGAATATTTTTTTTTTCAGAACCAGGGACCAAAACAATTCCATGTTTACAAATAATTTTAAATTTCAAGAATTTTTCAAACGTTCCTCAAATATGTAAAAATATATCGGAATGTAGTCTTGTATATAACTATTGGTAGTAGTATCTCCAAAGATTCGTTTTCTCTATGCTGGTCATAATTTGGAATAAAATTTCACATCCCCAATTGATATAAATGAAAATTCATTACGTCGAAATTGAAATATTTATTCGTTGTGAGGTAAACAAAAAAAGAAAAAAAAAAAAAAATAGAAAAAAAGGTAATTTATAAATAAATGGAAACTATGTCTTCTCATCCATTGGATTGTGTTGTATTAAGATTGCTTAAGTGCCAACATAATAAGGCAATAGTTAAATACCATAATTCCGTAATTATAAGACATAAATAATACAATGAGAAGCATGTATTGTATAATTAAATCATATACAACATGATTTCATTTGTAACATTCCCATCTTAGTGGTCGAAAAGAATTAATTGAGCATTTAACCCTTATACATTTTTTTTTTTTTTAACATTATAAACATTCGCCATTTTTTCATACGCATTAAGCTTTTAATAATTAAAAAATTAAATATATATATATATATATGTACGTATATATATATATATATATATAGAAAATTTGGTATAAATTTCGTATTTTATAAATTCTTTGCAATTTTTATGGTTATATTTATTGAATATTTGTTAAGATAATGTTTGCACATTTTTAATCTATGATTAGCCATGATCGATTCGACTTATTTTCAACTTGGAAAAAAATATGTAAGATAAGCTGAGTATGCTGGATGTTGAGATCATATTGAATAAGACATGGTCTACTATTATGCTTAAAAAGAAACGCAACATCGTGTTTTTTCATGACATAGATCAGTGATATGAAAGAAAGAGAACGCATGATTTCTTCGATGTGCAACAAAGGAATGAGGGAGGGGGACAAAAGAAAGAAGAAAATCACGTGACTGTGTCAAGAGGAAAGACTTGAAAAACATTTAGAATTACATACTCCTAATATTTGTTTAAAATAAGTCATTTCTCAAATAAGTTCTTATTTGATTCTCTACAGTCTCGTTAACATAACACATCTGGGAATACGTATTTATCTGATACAACACTTTAAACGTTCAAATGCAATCTGTTAATTGGATAAACAGATATGTTACTTAATATTCGATGAATTCTACTTTTGCAGCCAACTGTTAAGTGTAACATACATCTAAAGATCAACGTCATTGTTTGTTCATATAAAGGTATGTTAACGAATATAAATTGCACACAGGTTGGCGAACTATTAAATAATATTTTATCAAAATTCATTCATGATCAGATTGAAAAAACATTTACATTGTGGCACCAAAGAGCAATGAATGTATGTGTCGATGAGAATACATATATTATGTCAGTAGAGGCAGTCTGATCCATTTATTTTCTGCATCTGTGCTTTGTCCTTTGTAACATGCTAATAATTATGGACATTAATTAAATTGTTATGTACATTTCGGGCTTTAACATACTGAAATATAATTGCATTGTCACAAATGCAATATGTAACTCTCATATCGACATTCATTCCTTTCCATCAATCTAGTCAATATATATATATATACACACATATATATATACATATACATATACATATATATATATATATATATATATATATATATACACACACACATATATATCTCATTATGCATTTATTATTATGCTTTTCAAAAATGTCTTTTTTATATCACTTTTGTTTGATCAGAAATGTTTTTCAACGTTTTCAGTAACTCGATTACGCTCCAAATTCTTTGTCCTCGTCTGCCCTTATATCGCCATATACCCAAATATTGCGACGATTATGCTTGGCATCTTCCTCCGCTTTTGTATACTCCTCGATCTATGAAAAGTTGAGCACAAAAAAAAAAAAAAAAAAAAAAAAAAAAAAGAAGAAAAAAATTATTCCTTAGTTTGTACAAAACGTCATACCTCATTAACATTAGGTCAACTCACTAATTTTCCAAGTCTCTTATCTTTATGTTTTTGAACCAATAACAGTCCATCCGCAATGAGTCCTTTGGCAATGTCTTCATTCGTAGATGCATCGGCAAGAGTTACAGAATGAAGATTATTGCTTACTTTGTATTCAACATTTAATAGTAATATTTTATCCATAACGTCTTCTTTAAATGCTTCCACAGCTGATTTCTTATCGTCATTCTAATATAAATTCATTCGAATTAATATTATTATTGTCATCGAAATAATCGAAATTGTGGGTTATAATTATTATTATTTAAATGAGAAAAAAATGACTTACGTCGTTTGGCAAAGCAACGCATGCAAGTGTGTATTCATGTGCATAAGGCTTATCAGTCGCAAAACGAGCAGGTAAATCAGCGACTCGTGTTACGTTAATAGTTTCTCTGTTACCATAGTCAATATAAAATACGCTAACATTTGGTCCTGATACTTTTTCCGTTTTGACACGATACCATTGATCATCGCCTGTAAATTTGGCAACTGCCAAGTCACCCCTTGTAGGTTTGTAAGCACCAGGAAGTGGAGGATTGGCAGCCAATTCTTGTCGTAATTGTAAAAGTAGGTTTTCCAACAAACTCCCCTGCTCGACATTTTGAGCATAAAAATGAAGATCTTCCGTAACTTCTGTAATAACTACTTCTTGATAGTCAATTTTTCTTTCTGCAACTTCTTTCTCATCTTCATTCTTTTCATTTTCAACTTGCACTTCGACGCGATTCTTCCAAATCTAGAAAGAATCAATGATTCATTAAAAATATAATAGATAATATATGAAATATTAAGAAAAAAGAAAGAAAGAAAGAAAGAAAGAAAGAAAGAAAGAAAGAAAGAAAGACAGAAAGACAGAAAGAAAGAAAGAAAGAAAGAAAGAAAGAAAAAAAAAAATAAAAATAAAGGAAGAAATACCAACATTAAGCTTTTTCGATTTAGCTCTCTCTTCTGCAGCTTTAAGGATTTTAGTAAATTCACCTAGATCAGGAAAGGTCACAACTTCTGCTAAACCTTCTTCTACCAAAGCGACGGACATATTAATATCATTGACGGTTAAACATCCTATAAATCCGCTTCCTTTAGTTTCCGTAGTTTCAATTTTAATCTCTACATCCCTTTGGAAACAATGTTCCTTGGTGAAAGCTAAAGCTTTCTCACCATACTCATCTGCTTTAATAATACCTCCTCCAGGTAAGGACCTCTGACATCTAGGTGCTCTAATACCGGCTAATACAAATGTTATAAGTTGATCCTCTTTTGGCAAAAATAACTTTAAACGCGAACCGCTTGTAACAAATTCAACCACAGCTTTAATTCCTTGTGCCCTTTTCAATGACGTTAAAAACGCTTTAGCCTTAGGAGGATCGTTTGAAAGATCCACTAATCTATGAACAGGAATATCTTTCTTTGCATGCAATCCATGTTGCGATTTTTCTGCTTTACTTTCGGCAACTTGAAGCAAATTGTAATGAGAAGAACGTTGATCGTCGCTCTGTTTGTGTTTAATTACTTTAGCGAGACCCCTTGAAACTAATGCTTCCGCAATATTTCTGAGAAAAGAAATGCGTATATGTCAATTATTCGTATATGACATTTATATAATAAATTGTTTGAAGAAACTTACGTTTTACCACACATGACTGTACAACATAATTTTTCTGGAAAATTATCTCTTGCTGGTTGTGTATAATCGACCACAACTTTAACATTTTTTCTGATAAATTTTTCTCGAAGAAATTCACGCGCCTCTAACATCCACGGTATATCATAAAGAGGTCGAAAATCTTTCGACCTGACAGCATTATTAATGTCTTCGCCAGGTTTCTTTTCTCTGGACGGTGGTCGAATGCTACTTAAAAAGACTTTTTTGTTTTCCCCATTTTGTGTCCTGATAATAAACGCATCTGCATTTACAATTTCAACAATAGTACCAGTAAATTCGATTTGCGGCCCAGACGGCTTATAATCCTTCCATAGACGTAATCGTGCCTCTTTGGCAGCTTTTTCTGCAAGATAGAGCTTTTCTGCGCCAGATTTACTGTTACTAATTGACCAATCTTGACATTTGGCAAAACCTTCGCTCAGTAGGATTTCCGCGATGTTTCCTATTGAATAATTTCCATGGTATATGCCATTTTATATAGCGGTCCACTTAACCATATTAAATAATACTAACCTTTTGGGTGAATAACACTCCCAACAAAATTGTTATTATTTACAGATTCGAGTATTATCTCGACGTCTCTGTGAAGGAGGCGTGACTCTACGAAATACCTTGCCTCTTCCGCATATGGATCACCTGAGTTAGCATCGCGTCGTCCACTTGGCCAGCCAGGACAACGAATGCCAGATATCATCAATACAATATTGTAAAATTCAGGTAATAAAAATGCTTTTACAGTTGATCCATTAAAGACAAATTCAATAACGGCCTTAACAGGCTTTTTGCTATATTTTTCTACTAATTTTCTAGGATCATCGACGTTCCATTTAACATCACGTACATGTGCAGAAGCTGGCGTATCAGACCATTTGCCTTTATTAGCTGCTCTCGCAGCACTCTCTAATTCGATCAATCGTGTTTGTTCGGCTGTAGGATTGCGAGTATCTTTTTTAACGATAACCAAGCCTTCGGAAACTAAAGACTCGATAACATTTTCCCCATTTTTATCTGCCCAAAAGAGATTGTCGATATAAGAAATTGTGTGTGTGTGTGTGTGTGTTTATATATATATATATATATTAACACACACATACACGCGCGCGCGCGTCACATACCTTTTCCAAGCCAAACAGTACCGTATGTTTTATTAGTATTAACTGCTTTTTCGGTAGTAAAAGTTACATCCTGACCAATGAGCTTCTTACGTAAAAATTCTCTAGCTTCCCAGGCATATGGTTCGTCTTTACTTTCTTCAGCGCTGTAATGTCGTCAGTTGTAAAACAGGACGTTTTTTAATCTGAAAATGTAATAATTATACTTACCTATCATTTGCTTTCCAGCGTTCTAATTTTGGAGCGGTTATGTTACACAAAGTAATAGTAACTTCTGGCGGGGGCCCTCCCATCGGCTGTCCACGAATAACGATAGTATCCCCAGACATTACCTATACAAAAAATATTTTATATATAAAATAATAGTCATCGATATACTGCGTTAAATGTAAAAAAAATACCATATGAGTTAAGATATTATCTTTTTTGCATAAGAGAAAGATACTTTTCATACAAGATTTAATAGAAAAAGTTCCATTCGTTGAGATCATTTGTGAGAGAGACTTAAAAGTTATGAAATATTGCCATGTCACGTTTTACGATCGAAAATAATGAAATATTGACATATAGGTTTGAAAAATAATAAAGTGAAAAGTGAAAGCGTTTAATGAAATAAATTATACAACGACCATATGTTGTGCACGTTTTTCCTTTTTGTTAAGGAAAAATTACTCTTTAAGAAAATGAAGGAATATGAAAGGGCAAAGGCACGCGTTTTATACATCACCACAAATAGGAATGAATCGATGGAAATGAATCTCTCCTGCTTTATAGATCTTTTCGATAGGATAAAAGGATCATAAGGTATCTAACGCTTACCTGCTTAACCACACCATTTCTTGGTTTAACTTGCCCCTGAGCTGGTGTGCTCATCGTGCCGTGCATATGCAGAACGCAAGATTCTCAAGAAATGAAAAGAAAATGTCTAATCGAACGTACGGCCGTTCCGATATTGTCGCGAATAAAAATGCACTAAGATCGTAATAAATACGATTTCTAGCGTCAAATAATTAAGAGAAATTCAACAATAATTTGACATGTTGTGTAGAAGGAGAGAAAAACTCACGCTGCTTTCCACGTATCGTGGATTAGTCGGTAGTAGCGCGACCTAGACAGAAAACATCGCACGACACTCGTTTGATTTGGTGGTGATGTGGCAACACGCGACACACTTCGATAAACAGAGGTGTCGCACTCTAGCGGATCGACTCTTTATTTATATATTATTTGAAATCTAACGAAACGAAATTTCTTTATTTATCAATAAAGGATCTAGATTCATTCGTATAAAAATTCTTTGAATTTCATTGAGAAACATTTATTCTCATATCTCTTATTTTATTTTCTTTCTTAAATATTCCTAAATTATCAATATAGAAGACCAGTGTTGTTCCAAGAAAAAAAAATACATTTCACTGCCCTCTATAGTTATTAGAACGTATCCTAATTAACGTATTAGGAATTATTATAAACATATTAAATGGGACAAATATAATACGCCTTTCAAAGTAATAAGGAATTTCACATTAGTAAGGAAGAAGAGAATTTAAAGAAAGGAAATGTAAGTGTTATTTATTTTCAATGTAATTTGTAACAGCAATTTTTTAAATTTAAAGACACTTTATTTCAGATGAAATTTTTATCCTTACAACGCAGCTTTAAATATTTAATCTATATAGTCTTATCACGGAATGACGAAAGTGAAAAATGATAAAAGAATAATGAAAGAGCAGAAAAATAAAAAGAACAGATCAGAAAATTGCCTCGCTTATATATAACAAATATTCTTTTTCTCTTCGTTTAAACGAACCTTTTTAGGCAGAATCAAGTGGCAGGCTCAAATACGAATTGTTTCTAGAAACAATTTTTAATGTACACACTCGGCTCATATCTTCCAAGCGAGTAATATATCTAATTGGCTCAACACACACACACACACGCGCGCACACACACACACACACACTTAAAAAAAAAAAAAAAAAAAAAAAAGAAAAAAAAGGAAAAAAAAACAAAGATAAGCATGACACCTCACTCTCTTTTGACTCGACGAGGCAAAAAAAAAAAAGAAAAAAAAAAAAAAAAAAAAAAATAGAAAAAGAATAAAAGAAAATGAAAGAATTATCGATACAATTATTAGTCAGCAACAGTCTTCTTTCTACATCCTAAAGAGTCTTTGGATATTATGTCGTTAATACATCAGATATAGAATATATTAATCTACTTCCTCCATCCTCGAAGCTTCTTCGGCATCTCCTTCAAGAGCAGGAACTTCTGTGTCCATCTTTTCTTCTTCTACGTTCGGTGTGTCATTGTCATCAAACCCAAGACCCAATTTGATCATTCTATATATCCTCGATGCATGGACTTGTGGATCTTCAAGAGCAAAGCCTGAAGAAAGAAGGGCAGTTTCAAATAGAAGCATTACCAAGTCTTTGACCGATTTGTCATATTTATCAGCCTCTGCTTTTTGTCTCAGATTTTCCATTATAGGATGATCAGGATTGATTTCTAAATGTTTCTTCGCAGCCATGTATCCCATGGTAGATGTGTCACGAAGTGCTTGCGCTTTCATTATTCTTTCCATGTTCGCGGTCCAGCCGTATTGAGAAGTAACAATGCAGCATGGCGAATCAACGAGCCTGTTTGAGACAACTACTTTTTCTACTTTCTTGTCGAGGATATCCTTCATGACTTTGCAAAGATTTTCAAATTTAGCTTTGTCCTCTTCTCTCTTCTTCTTTTCTTCTTCATCCTCTGGAAGTTCTAAGCCTTCCTTAGTGACAGAGACCAATTGTTTCCCATCAAATTCTTTCAATTGTTGTACAACGTATTCATCAATGGGCTCAGTCATGTAGACTACTTCAAAGCCACGTTTCTTGACGCGTTCAACGAAAGAACTATTGGCTACTTGTTCCTTACTCTCTCCTGTAATATAATAAATATGTTTTTGACTTTCCTTCATACGACCAACATAATCTTTTAGCGAGCACATCTCGTCGCCCGAAGCAGACGTGTTGTATCGCAGTAATTCCGAAAGTTTCTTCCTATTTTGACTGTCCTCGTGAATACCCAATTTCAAATTTTTACTAAATTGTTCATAACATTTCTTATAATTTTCCTTATCCTCGGATAATTCTTCAAAAAGCTCCAAACATTTCTTTACGAGATTCTTCCTGATAACTTTAAGTATCTTGTTCTGCTGTAACATTTCACGTGAGATATTCAACGGAAGATCCTCACTGTCCACGACGCCTTTGATGAAGTTGAGGTATTCTGGAATTAGATCTTCGCAATTGTCCATAATGAAGACTCTCCTCACGTACAATTTAATATTGTTCTTTCGTTTTTTGTTTTCAAAAAGATCAAACGGTGCTCTTCGCGGTATGAATAGCAGGGCTCTGAATTCAAGTTGACCTTCGACCGAGAAATGTTTTACAGCCAAATGATCTTCCCAATCATTTGTCAAGCTCTTATAAAATTCACCATATTCCTCTTGGGTTATATCATCTGGGTTTCTTGTCCATATTGGTTTGGTCTTATTAAGTTCTTCATCCTCTGTATATTTTTCCTTAATCGTCTTTTTCTTCTTTTTCTTTTCACCTTTAGTCTTGTCCTCTTCTTCATCCTCTCCAACATCTTCAATTTTTGGTTTGTCATCCTCATTTTCAGTTTCTTTTGACGACGGTTCATCTTCTTCGTCGTCGCTCAATTCTTTATCCCTTTCTTTTTCAACGACCAATTTTATTGGATAACCAATGAATTGCGAGTGTTTCTTAACGATCTCTCTAATCTTTACCTCTTCCAAATATTCGGTCTGATCCTCTTTGATATGCAAGATCACTTTACTGCCACGTCCAATGGGTTCTCCATTGTCAGGGCGAACTATGAAGGAACCACCGGCAGAAGATTCCCATAAATATTGTTCGTCGTCATTGTGTTTTGAAATTACAGTTACTTTATCTGCAACTAGGTATGCAGAATAAAAGCCAACACCAAATTGACCAATCATAGAAATGTCAGCTCCGGCCTGCAGAGCTTCCATGAAGGCCTTAGTACCAGACTTTGCTATGGTACCCAAGTTATTGACAAGATCAGCTTTGGTCATACCACAGCCACTGTAAAATGAAAAAGGGAAAAATGCCAGATGAATAATATATCTTGGATATGTAAATTCAAATAATTGTACATATATCATTAGATTTTCTCCGATAGTTGGAAGAATAATACTTACGAGTCGAGAATAGTAAGCGTACGGTCATTCTTGTTGGGAACGATCTTGATGAATAATTCTTTGCACGTGTCGAGTTTTGACGGTTCCGTAAGAGATTCATAGCGAATTTTGTCTAAAGCCTGTGAGAAAGAAAAAACGTAGAGTTTTTACGATCATAAACAACAAATAGTATTTTTTCTTGCGTATATAACAGGAGAGAATAATAAATATGCTTTATTTTTAGAATCTTTTTTTCGTACTCTCGTTCTATGTCATGTAGGCAACGTAGGCAAGAGGTAAAGGAAAGAAAAAAGAAAGGAGGGGGAAAGGTAAGCGA
The DNA here is from genome assembly GCF_050613455.1 of Vespa mandarinia. Taxonomy (NCBI): domain Eukaryota; kingdom Metazoa; phylum Arthropoda; class Insecta; order Hymenoptera; family Vespidae; genus Vespa; species Vespa mandarinia. The sequence continues at coordinate 171,453 of NC_140824.1, forward strand.
GCGACCGAGCAAGCAAGAAGAAAAGGAAGAAGGGTACTCACGTCGGATGCGTTGGAAATCAATTCTCGAATAAAGATCTCTTTGTTCGAATAAAAAGTGTTGATGATCAAGCTCATCAACTGAGCAATTTCAGCTTGGAAAACGAACGTTTCGACTTCACCGGCATCCACCATTGCAACGTCGGCCGGCATCTTGTTCTCAAATCAAATTTTGTTAAATCACAAAAAATGTCAAAAATATTATTGTTCACTTAATCACTTAATCGCAGCTTTTTTGCTTTTCTCTTTCTTTTTTTTCTTTTTTCCTTTTTCTTTTTCTTTTTTTTTTTTTTTTTTTTGGAGAGCCAAAGAAGATTCTTTTCTACGTCCTTTTTGTATTATTCCGGTTATAGAAGACGAACAGTCTCAAGCGCTGTCCGTTCAGAAAATCCTAAGAAAGGGGGGGATCGCGTCGCTTTTATCGAGTGATGAAGATTCTAGAAGAAGACGCACGGCGGAAGTATCGACGAATTCGCGAACGTTCTTGAACGAATTTGAGTCTACCAAATGAGTTTACCTTAATTATCCTGAGGATGGATCGCCTTGAGAGTTATCGTAAAAATCATCCTATGAATTATCGTTAACGTCAGACTTATTTATTGTCCCTTCTTTTGTTAATGAAAATCAACAAGTTTTAATCATCGTTTAATCGATAAACATAGTGACCGGAAAACGGACCGTACAGACGCGTATCTAGAAGCATCGCGAATAACTCCTTTGGAACGATTATATTCCAAATTGACGAAAGAAATAAGAAAAATTTATTATCAAATTATCGTAAGTCGAGCATTAATGCGTCATTTCAATTTAATTAAATTTATGTTGCGATGACATTCCGATAATATCAACTTTAATGTCAACTTCATTTCCTATCATCCGTTACTTATCAAATAATTTCCTTTTGTTTCGTTAATTTTTCAAATTATTTTCGAAAAAAAAAGATTTTTCTATGAAAACCAATTATCGTTTATTTGGTTTCATTGGATTCGATAAAAAATAATTATCGTAGAAATAGGAATAGATACATTTCTTATGCGGTAACGTCGATATAAATAAAATCTCTTAAATGGGAGAGAAATATGAGACACAATAGTATCGCGTTTCTCTTTGAATATTATTATATCGTTTACTTTAAATTTCGTATAGTAATGATTACAATAGAAGACTTTAGACATGTTAAATAATAGGAGAGAGAGAGAGAGAGAGAGAGAGAGAGAGAGAGAGAGAGAGAGAGAGAGAGAGAGAGAGAGAGAGAGAGAGGATCTTTAATCAGAGCTTTTTATTTTAATTATACGCAAACATTTCGATTTCCGTGACGAAAATGATTTAATGTAAATAAATTTTCAATTTTTCAATTAAAATTTAAGCGCATGACGTCAACAAATAGGGATAATTTAATGCACTCTACTCGTGTACTAGCAAACCATGCGAATCCTGATAGCTTACACAATCTTTGCAACTAGCTAAGATAAAAATAATTTTATTGAATCGCGTTTTATTTATACACGATCATTCAATCTCGATATTTTATTTTTTAAATATTTTACAATGTTGAAAAATGTAGTATCATCTGCAAAAGAATATTTTAATAAAGAGAACAAAATATGTAATTACATGTGAAAGAATATGAAATTTGGTAGAATTTTTTAAATAGGTTAGAATGAACATTGTCAAAGAATTGTTACGTATTATTATTTATATATGTATCTATTTAGTGCTTTTAGAAGGATAGAGAAAAAAGAGAAATAATAATTGTACATGAGAAATAAATATATTCGATTAACCTCGAGATATTTTTCGTATAAACATTAAACGTAGCTAGAAAACATTCGATAAGATCAGACCATTAAAACATATGTCGATTAATACAGACCTTTTCACATATTATTATTATATAAAAAATATGTATTTTTGACTTTAGCAAAACGATATTGTCGATTATTTAATCGAAGTAACATTACTTTTAATATACATTGACATTGATTCGATATAATATGGGTTAGCTAATATAATCTTGAATCGTGTGGTAAATCAGATTTGACAAAAGCTATTTCCCGCCGGTGTTAAAAGCGGGAAATGATATATTTTTCGTTAATACAGTCGATAGCTACCAGATAGCGTTATTATCTCGATAGATTCTCGAAATTGGTCGATGACATTCGGCTGATATCGGTCATATTCGGTCAAATTCGTCGAGAGTAAGAGAATGGACGAAAGGAAACATGGCGGCAGTATGTCGCTGCTGCGTTGAGCGCCAGTGTGATTTCGTGTTAGATTGGTGTTGACTACGGTCTCACGACAGTGCCGTCCGTACTTACGGGTATCGGCGATTGGATTTGGTGATGATGAACGTGTGCGACGTCATGCGTTAATATGTGTAGTGTATCGTGACGAAAGTAGCCGCCGTTCGCGGCCGAAAACAACAAGAGCGGAATTTTCGAACTCGGTGGATTGCGTTGGAAAAATCATTATATTTCACAGTGCTCGTGTTAAGCTGGTGAGTATTTACAAGTGCATTATCACTATTATCTTTATATTTGTATTCCTAAATATTTCTTTCCTCCCCTTATTTTGCGTCTTACTAAAGAAGAAATGTCGTGTCTTATTGGACGATCGATGATCGTTAGGTTATTTTACGTCGTCGTCGTCGTCGTCGTCGTCGTCGTCGTCGTCGTCGTCGTCGTCGTTTTAATCTATATACATCGTCGATCTCGTGGCCACTAGTTTTCGGGTGTGTTCCCTGTTGTCATAATACGGGGCATTGACTCCCAACGTTATTGCCCTCGTGCCACTTTCCTCCCCTCGTTGTTATTGTCTCAAGGTGAAGTAATAGTGTTTGCGGAGTTCATTGACGTCTTTCGTGTTCTTTTTCCGAACGTAATACTTGGACACTATTGTTGCGTCTGCTGGCATTTCGAAGAGATGCGCGGGGGATTTAAATCACCGAAAAGCAAGTCATTGGCAAACTATTGACCCAAATCCTGGCTCGGTGTGTATACACACATACATGCGCGCGGGCGCGCGCGCGTGCACGCACATAAAAACACACACATTGCGGTAATGATAAAGATAGGGGAAGGTAAAGTCATGAATTTACACTGGAAAGGAATTGATAATCAATAATCAGTAGAAAAGACGAATATCGTGAGAAAGATCATGGATTCGTTTCTTTATGTCTTGCATATGGTAAACTTGAATGGTGCCTTCAAAAAGCGATCGAAAGAACAGTAGTCATTAGTTGAATTCAAAATAAGTAAATTAATTTTCTAAGTAAATCTTGTCAAATCATTGTCTTTTACGATCAATCTATCAAAATTTGTCACTTATCAGAGATAATCGGGTTGTATTTTTCTTAGAAAGAAAAAAAGAAAAATGTCTATTACATTGCGAACGGAATGATCTACATATAACGATGATAGACTTTGTATTCGTCAACATCGTGTTGAAATATTTCGAGAAGGTCGTGTGACGGACACCAAGAGAAAAAGAAATAGATAAAGATGAAGATGAAGAAGAAGAAGAAGAAAAAAGAGAGAAAAAAAAGGAAGAACGTACATCCGTGGTCGAAAGAGTTAGAGAATCAACGGGGAGGATGGCGTTTCGTATACGCCATACACATACGAAAATACCAAGGAGAGAAAGAAGAAGGGACGTACAAACGTGAGAACGTTCTCTCTGAGTTCGGTCGGCGATATATAGGTCAGGCGCTCCTTAACGTCGAGGTCATTAACCCAGGACTCTCGGTATCGTCGATAAAATAGACCCCGTTCTTTCTCTCGTCGATAGAGGTCACCATGTGAGACATATTTGGAGTCTCTCTCTCTCTCTCTCTCTCTCTCTCTCTCTCTCTCTCTCTCTCTCTCTCTCTCTCTATCTGACTGTCTCACTTTTTCTCCCTCTCGTTGCTTTCTCCAAAGCTTTAAAAATATCTCTCTTTTATCGGAGCAAGATGGACATTGTTTATTTTTGGAATATGTCTTTCTCGATTCAATAGTGCATATTCATTGCAGCGTGAGTTATGTTAAAATGATGTTGTTATTATTATCGATAACGAATGAATTTGTAAAAGGTACGCTCTCTTTCTCTCTCAACCTCTCCACGCTTTTTAAAAATATTAAAACGCGTTGACCTTGTACTCAAGAAACTATATTCATCGTTATCGCTACTAAGGATTAAATAATATAGCCGATCGAAGTTCTCCGTAAGATTAGATTCGTGACTCTCTACAATATTGCATGGAGCAGTGATCCGTATCTTTTCTCTCTTTTTGTTTTCCTTATTTTTTTTCTTTTAATTTTTTTCATTTTTCAATAACCTTAGATATCGGTAAAACGTTACGTATGATCTTAAAAAGAAGCGACCTTAAAAAGTTATATAAATTGCATTGCGCTTTCTAATTTTGTTATTTTCTTCGACGTGGAGAAAGAAGACATAATCGTTGCGTTAAAAAGGTGATCGGACATCACATTTTACGTAGATACCGAAAAGAAATAAAGAAAAAAGAAAAAAAAAAAGGAAAAGAAAAAAAAAAAAGAAAAAAAAGTAAGCACGAGTTGCTCTCGTCTGGATAATAAATATACTAATCGTCATTGAATTTCGAGACTTTGAAACGCGATCAAAGGTCGAACGCGGACCTTGCGTGTTCATTCTTTTTCTTTTCTTTAACCTGTTTATTTCGATAAACAGATAAATCTCTCCGTTATTTCCAGGGTTTACAATTGAAAACGAATATTAATAGAATGCTTCGTCAATTTTCTTTTTACCATAATAATTTTTAAAGCCTTTGTTCGTTCACTCGCTCGTTCATTCATTTAGAAATTTGTGACTTACCGTGATTGATACGCTAGTTCCCGTTTTTACCGACTTAAAAATATCACGGACAAAAATTCATTACATGAATAATTAACACGACTTATGCGCTTGCAATTGAAGTTACTCGCAATATCTCCGTTTATCCGAAGAGAAGATTTGACGAGAGATTATTTAAGAAATACGACACATTCAAGTTAAGTTGCGAGACGCAAAGTTAAAACCTCCAAAAGCACGGTCAAGTTCAAAGTTTTTTCTTTTCTCTTTTTTTTTCTCTTATTTTTTTTTTTGTATTTTCTTTCTTTTTTTTTTCTTTTTTTTTTTTTTTTTCTAATTCTCCCTCCGCCTTTCTTTCTTGGATTTGCAAATGCGCACCTGCGACAGGTGGAGCGAGTCGGTCGGGGAGAATTTTTGGTTCTCACTGAGAGGTGAGGTAAAGGGATAGCTCATGGTCCTCGCGTAAGATTAGTCTCCGTTTGAGCTCTTTTAACTTTGCATAAAGGGATGCGATTTGTATGCGATCGTAGAGAAAAGATTTTGATCTGCCGATTTTATAAGGGAATCCATTCTTATCTTATCGAGAATGCCAGAGAAAAGTGTTCATTTATCGAGGAAGAGTTAACTACGCAGTTGACGAGCGATATTACGTTCGAGTGGTTCTTCAGCGTTTCTCTTTCTAGGGATTTTTCTTTTCTTCTCTTTCTCTCTCTCTCTCTCTCTCTCTCTCTCTCTCTCTCTCTCTCTCTCTCTTATATTTTTCTTTCCTTTATATTATCTTTTCATTGTTTTCGTAACGTCTTCGTAACAGCTGTTAACATCAGAACTATATGAGCATGAATTAAATTTGTAAATTACACACACATAATTTTATGAGAAATGGAAAAACAGCGGTTCTTAATCCTTGATTTATTTTCGACGAGCAATTGCATATGATTTTTTTTTCTATATCATCGTGCAAAGATATCTTTGCTATTTATTATCGTGTTTTTGTTATTCGCGGTTGTACGTAGAAAGATATTGACAATACATTGTTACTAAGAATGCAATTGTAATTGGACATTGAAAAAATTCAATTTTTCCACTTATCATATCGAATCGTATGGAATGATATCGTGAAAAGTTAACGAATGCATTTCATAAATATGTAAATAATGAATGACTTTGCAGATTTTTTTATTGTCATCTATCCGCAAAAATAAAACTTGATTAGCAAAAAAAATAGGATTCGAGCGACTTAGTTGGAAGATGAAAATATATAGATTTTAAGAGAATATCATTTTCGATTGGCATTTATACCAATATTTATCATATGTTGTTTATGTGTGCGGATTATAGTAATAATCGTAGTCGTACGTCTGATTTTGTAGAACTTGGACTAAATCATGACTCATGCAGATGCAAATCAAATATTATGTTTTTTTCTTTTTTCTTTCTATTCGTGTCTTACAGTTGTGTCTCTTAAGTGCGCATGTTTTTTTTTTTTTTTTTTTTATAATATTTTAAATGTCAAAAACGTTTTGATAAAAAACAAATAAGTAAGGATAATTTCCTTCCGATAAGGAAAGAATAAAAAAGGATCTCTTATGATCCATGGGTGGCATCGAACTCTCTAAGATTTGCCGGTCGGAACTCGTATAAAGGACGATTAATCTAATGGCTGCTCATCGAGGCCAAAGAGATTCTTTCATTCTTCGAGATGAAGTAGAGCTATATCGCCTTCGGTATACTGTTTCACGAAAAAGCCACGTGTACCTACGTCCTGCCTCGCCAGCAGACTAATCTTCTTAGTATTTTCATACTATTTTGCGTGATAAACGTATATCTGTATCTTCTTTCTTCCCTTTTTCCCTTTTTTCTCTTTTTTCTTTCTTTCTTTCTTTCTTTCTTTTTTTTCTTTTTACTCTAGTTATTATTAACTAGTTAAACAAGCGGAGTAATTGTAAGTGAAATGAAATGAAAATGTTCTGTTCTTTAGTAAATACTAATACTGTACGGTTTTATGCAAATGAATGATTTCTTTTCGTTATCATTTGAGACAAATAAACCGGACTCTCGTTTGAACGGTTTTTCCTATCTTTCTTTCTCTCTTTCTTTTTCTTTTTTTTTTGTGAATCGACAAAAAGTATTCAGGCGCGTGTACGCACACGCGAGAGTAAAAGGATGAGAGACCATTCGATACGCGATGCTTAACGCGGATGACGGGTGGTCGCGCGTGGATTCTCACCACCTTTTTTCGATTTCTACGACTTATTCTTCCAACGTCAGACGCAACCCAGACGAAAATAGGAGATGTCAAAGAATAAATCATATTTAATGTCAAAATCATATTTATTGTAGGTATTTATAGACAAAAGATTTGCCTTTTTTTCTTTCAAGGGTTATGATTGTATGATATATAAATGTGTACATACATACACCACACACAGAGAGAGAGAGAGAGAGAGAGAGAGAGAGAGAGAGAGAGAGAGAGAGAAGGGATCCATTTATAGTTGTCCGAGCAAATATCTCGCGACTGATTGAAATTACAACAAAGTTTAGCAAGAAAAATTTGTACGATTTTGATTCAGCTACTAAGTACATTATTTACAATTCAAGCAGTCGTGTATTTTAATGAGTTGAGAATTGAAAGTCAATCATCCTATTTCAACGTAAAAAAAGAACTGAAATATGTAGCATGGCAATTGTTTTTTACAAATTGTATTATGAAAACCAATTACTTTATTTTAACTCATATATCACGCTGACGGTGACAATACATATTTGCTATAAAATTTGTGTCACTTCTGACGTTATAGAAACTATCAATTGCTGTTGTGACATATTTTCCTGCCGATTATTTTTATTTACTAATTTAGTATCGTTTTATCAACATAGGCAACAAATAATTATTTTTTTTGCTTCATACGCCAAACGCGCTGACAACATTCCGATAACATTGAAAAAAAATATCGAGTTCAAAATATTAATGTGTGTGTGTGTGTGTGCATATGTATAAATATTTAACCCTTATAATATCTTATAAATATCTTGGATATCACAATACTTTGAAAAACATACGATTTTGAGGTACCTATTAAAGTTAACATATTTTTCTTAAAAATGAAGATATTTCCACGTTTGGTTTTTCTTCTTTTTTTTTTATGAAATGTATGTACTGCTATTTGAAAGAAAGAAAAAAATTATTTTCCGTAAGTGAAATAAAATGTCATTATATGTCTTTAAATTATGTTAAAAATGAAAAGCCGATATATCTGCTCAAGGTATTTTTCAGAAAACCCGCAATATAATATCGGCTCTAAGGCACTAAAAGGATTAAATAAACATTCGTAAGATTGATAGCTAGGCAAAAATTCGTATAGACTTTGTTTAAATCGACGCAAGTTTTACGCTCGAGTTATAATTCTTAACTCCTGTTAAGGTAACGAAGGAGGAAAAATTGGAGAGAGAGAGAGAGAGAGAGAGAGAGAATTAGTGGAACCCGTTAAACAAAGCGTGTCTCTAAAGTCTAGACAACCCTACGAGACAGAGACAGTAGGAGCAGAGTTTGTGCTCGATGAACGGGAAACGAAGAAGCATACACCGTACGCCGTCTCTTCGGGGTTCTTTGTTTCTTCCAGTCGCGTTCGATACATGGACTGCCTCGAAGCTGCATATTTTTCAACTTTGCATCAGGATAGAGAACATTCCTTTCTCTATTTCTTTCTTCCGCAGTTCCGCGATATAACATGCCAACGGCGTATCCGAATTCTGTATTATTTCCATGGGTTTAGAAAAAATAAGAGAAAAAAGAAAAAGAAAAATAAAAGAATGAGAGAAGGGTTAGAAGAAGGAGAAAAGGAAGAAAAAGAAACGTAGTCTTTTCATACGTCTTTTCAATTCAAGAACTATCCTTTTGTACCTTCTTTCGACTTTTCTCATCCTTTGTTCCGTTAGATGTCGAGCGATAGTTGTCCCTTGATGAATACGTACGAATGGAAATTTTATAATGCCTACGTACGCGTACGAATTACTTAAATTGATTTACTCTCTTTCTCCCCCCCCCCTCTCTCTCTCTTTTTTTCTTTTTCGAAGAATTGGACCGAGTTCTATCACTAGCAATGACGTCGTCTTCTTTATGCTTAGAAACGCGAGATTTTTTCTTTGAGAGAGAAAAAAGAAAAATCAGAAAAAGAATAGTAGTGGAATCAAAATGGGTCGCGTCGTAATCCAAGTAGCAATTTGATAGACCAACGGCCAGTTGGTTGTTAGCGGGTAGCTTGCTCTTGGAAACGAGTGCATCGCGCATCTTATCGACTTTGTCACATATAATGCGTATGCAGCGGAATCTGACTGATAATAAAACGATGTCGATGACCCTACTATTCATATCGTCATGGTATCTACCTGATACGCCACTTTTTACATCCAGATATACCTCTATAGATACATGTATTTGTTTTTACTCGTACGTTCTCAGTACGTTCGTTCATTCGGGCGTTCATGCTTGTGTGCGTATTTGTGTACTTACGTGTAAATGGGTTATAATCCTTTAAAAGGTCCAAGAAATTCCATTGTTCCAAGATCGTTTGTTGAATTTGGTCAAGTGAATTTCTCTTTCCTCCTCCCCAATCCTCAATAAAATAAATCCTAAAAAGGGGAACGGATCGTTTTCTTATTACGAAAATCGGTGAATGGACAATATTTTTTGCGATCCTATGCAAGAAAAGCGTGCAAACGTAGGTGAGTAAATCTCGTCGGAGTTTCGGATGGCAATTTGTCAAGCAATCGTTGCAAAGCGATCTTTGGTTGCCAGAGCCTAACAATTCAAGCTGCGCAAAACAATTCTATTAATCATCCTACGAATCATCGTTTTCACTTCCTTTGTTTTTGTTTTTTTTACTCATAAAGCCATAAAAATCATTATTATTTACTATTTTTTTTTTATTGTTTAAAAATATTCATTTTTCACATTTATCCAGAATCCATTCGCTCAATATAATCGAGATAACATTATTTCTTGACCCCGCGACTTATAATTCTAAAGAAAATAGTAAATAATTGTAATGATAATGTGGAAAGAATGTAAATATTTTAGATTTCAACGATTTCGTTAAAGGCTCGCTTAACGATTTCATGTTTTAACGAGCGAAGAACATTGTTAGCGATTTCTATTTTTGTATCATCAAATTTATAATTCGACCTGTGTACATGTGTGCCCGCACGTGTGTATTCGAAATTATCAACTACATTTTCCTACGCACATACATAGACACGCATACGTATCTATCAACAAAGACCAGATTATCCTAGTCGGAGAGAATGAGAGAGAGAGAGAGAGAGAGAGAGAGAGAGAGAGAGAGAGAGAGAGAGAGAGAGAGAGAGAAAGAAAGAAAGGGGAGATATTTATAAACAAACATCAGCCGACAATTATTTTTCAATCTTCTTAAGTATCTAGGTTGAAAGAAACGAGCTCTTGATTCACTCTTCTACCAAAACTTGAACGTAAAAGAAGCACGTGGCACAGAAATTTCTTCCTTCTTCCCTGCTGTTTATTTAAATAGTGAATATTCTTTTTCTTCTTTTACGTCCGAGGGATCTCGGTATCTCGAAAATAGTAGTTGTAAGATAAAGAATTGAACCAATTTTGTTGATTTTACAGGAACGTTTTGAAAGATGAAGGATGACGTGGACGAGGACGATGCTGGCACATCCTCCACGGGAACAGTGCCTGAAAGTTCGATTACCTACGGGTAAGTTCAATTGTTCTTTTTCCATCTTTGCTTTGTTCTTTCTTTTTTGTCTCCTTGTTTATCATTAATTGGTCAAGTAAAAGGAAGATACTGTTGCGAAACTTTACGTGGTTCGACAAATACTTGCATTGATTGCAATGCATGCGCTTGTTGTAATCTCATTTTAAGGTATAATACCGTTATAGAGATAATTCATCAAATTTGAGTTGTCTTTGTTCCTCTTTCTTTTTTTTTTACCAATGTTAGCCATTCGTCTTATAAACGAGCGGACCATTGATAAAATAAAATCGTATTTGGGTATTCCAAAGGAAAACAAAATAAGGCATTATCGGTAATCTGTGTCTTATTGAAGAAATGTCAAGTCGCGAGAAGATAGATAATATTTTTATACAAGACTTTGTACGTCAAACTTTGATCTTACAAGTATATGAGAAGAAATGATTTTTTTTTAGTTGAGCAAAAAGATCGCAAATGACAAGAAATTTGTATACGCTTATATATCGTCTGTCCGTTACAAAATCATCGCGCGCACGGACAACGGAGGCAAGCTCCTTCCGATGTGAGGAAAGCTTAAAATTTCGTCGTTATCGCTTGCTATGCGCTACCGGTACGGCTAGGCACTATCGTTCTGCCCCCGTAAGTTCTCCCCCCCCCCTCCTCCCCCTTCCGCCGGCCCTCGAAGGAGAGCGAGAGTAGCGAGCTCGTCTTCCGAGCTAAGTGTCAGTGGAGGGGAACAAGTACCGAGCCGTCGGCTAGCCAAGAGTGGGGGTAGCTGCGTAGCGGCAGTCAGCCTCGAGCTGCAGCGCGGTGTGGGTGTGTTCTTTCCTCATTCTATCTCTGTAGAGCGATTCACGAAGCCGGTTAGCTTTTAGACGAGACAGTGTGTGCGTTGACCTTTGACATTTTTCCTCTTTTCTATCTTCATTGACAAAGAACTCGACCTACGGCTCCTCGTGAGAAAGATTCATTTTATATCCTTTTTTATATCTAATCATATCGAGGAGCTTCTCGCCTTCCCATTTTTCATCTGATGGTTCGAGAACACTGTGTCAAGGTCGCTGATAGAACGGACTTTGGCCTCTTTGTGAACTCGGAGCATGGAAAATGAATTTTTAAAACGTTTCTGCTCCTCGTTGTCTTCATCGTTGTCTTTGTCGTCTTCGTTATTCTCGCGGTCGTCAACGTCGTTGGTGTAAACAGAAGTTGATGCGTACTCCTCTATGTGCGCGACTATCTACGGAGTATCGTGTATGCTTCTTTTAGATAAATAATACGCAATTACTACGCATCTTGTGCCATTGTCCTCACCTCTCCTTTTCCTCTTTTGGGATCTGGTACACGGTTTCAAGGTCGACAATCTCACGGAGTGAACGATCGGAGTTCTTTCGCGGGAATAGCGCGATCTGTGACTCCAGATAGAGATCGGATTGAATCAGCTGGACCAAATAAGAGGAAAATAAAGAAAAAGACAGACAGAGAGAGAGAGAGAGAGAGAGAGAGAGAGAGAGAGAGAGAGAGAGAGAGAGAGAGAGAGAGAGAGAGAGAGAGAGAGAGAGAAAGGAAGAGCAGTTGCATAGACTTTGTTCCGATTTACGAAGATGTGACAATGACCATCGTCATTTTCGTCGCTGCAACGACGCTATTGCATTGTTTATTAAAGCTTCTTGATGATGACGTAGTTATTAACATAAGGACAACTTGGGAACTTTGGATTTAGTCAACGAAGAATATTTTGATTACGACGGAAACGAAACAAAAGGAAAGGAAAACGGCAACTTTATTCCGCAATGGAATATTTTCCTTTCTTTATTAATCCTTTCATTTTCCGTTCAATGTCACATGAAAATCATTGAAGAGAGATCGATCGTACAAGTGCTCGTAGTCAAGAACGAACATGACAAAGAATGAGAATAGGTTTTTCTTCTGTAGTTGTTTGCAACGACGACTTTCTAACGACGTGTAGTAAGCTCCAAAAAGAGAAAAAAGAAAGAAAAAAATGTGGTCCCAACAACAACAACTACAACAACAACAACAACAACAACAACAACAACAACCACAACAACCACAACAACAACAACCACAACAACAAAAACAACAGCTTCAGCAACAGCAGCAGCAACCACGGACTTACTTGAGAGGATTTGCCTTTCAACATCCACAGCAACAGAACGTTCATCTCGGTATCGTCGGTGTCGACGATACGCCGCAGCATCAGCAAGACCATCATCAGCTTCAACATCATCTGAGGGGATCGAGTGGCATGGATCTACCGTTGTCAAGGTCAGACAACGTTGTTTTTCACGTCGGTTTTTTCCGGTCATAACATATTTACGATGTATTTTATACATACATAACGTATTACTTTTTTACCTTTTTTTTTTGTTTGGTCGACCGCACGTTGTTCTTCCTAAAGGTTTATCTCGTATGTAAACTATAATGCATTATTTTTCGATTCGTCGCGTTCCTTTAAAACGATAGCTTAACAGTTATCGTTTCCATTTTGAAGAAATGATAATATAGAATGGAAAATATGTAATAGATACGTTGTTTGTTTCTTTTTTTACTTTGTTATCAAAATTTAATGCCTTTTTGTTTTTGTATTTTTTTGTAAAAAAGCTTTTAGGAACTTAGAATAACACTTTTACTATCTACTGCAAGTGAGGATGATTTGTTCATCGATCCAAGCTGAAAAATAAGCTACGTCGAAAAATGTAAAAATTATATTCATTCTCTCTCTCTCTCTCTCTCTCTCTCTCTCTCTCTCTCTCTCTCTCTTTTTCATTTAACCTTGTATTTCATGCACGCTCGGAATGACTGTGAGGCTGTGTTTTCGGTTTAGCAAGCACTTTTTGTAATTCGTATACTCTTTTTCCGTATAGATCTTCCACCAAGATGACAAAATATCTGTTTGATCGTGTATATATAATGAAGATGGGGGAGGAGGAGAAAAAGAAGAAGCATTTAATTTCTTATAATTCGAGGAAAAAGATAATTATATTTAGAATATAACTATTTGAACGAATGAAATATTCTCTAACGTCAAGTGCACATTATTATTATATATTACATGTAAAGATTTCGGTAAGAAGGAACTTGTGCGAATTTGTCAAATTTCGTCATCGACAATCGTCGACTTTCTCGGGATAAGTCGAGAATATATTTGCATGGCTAATTGGATTTTAATCAAGCCAATCGCGATCGCTGAAATTTATAAGGAGCGAAGTAATCGTTTCTGTCGAAAAAGGTTTTAATGAGAAATATTTTCTCAAGAGAACTTTTATACACATACGTACATATGCATGTCGAAAATTCGTGAGAAAGTGTTTACCTTTACTTTAGACGAAAGATTATGATATATCCACGTATTACCTAATGCAACGAATCTTCTAATCTTAAACAGCTAGTAAAGAAAAGTGTTCATCGTGTCTATTAGAAATAATTAAACGTAATGAAGAAAGTAAAGATTGCGAACGAAAAGATGAAAGAAAAACTTCTTTTATTATTATTATTATTATTATTATTATTATTATTATTATTATTATTATTATTATTATTATTATTATTATTATTATTGTTATTTTCTTCTTTTTATGTTCGTTTTTTTCCGACGATCATCCTTGATGACGAAAATGTCACACCCAGTCCACGAATACTTGACGACCTTGTTCACTTTCTTACGATTCGTATTCTCAGGACCATCAAGTTTGCCTTATAACGTAGTCTCTCAAGAGATATGATTTACTTACTAGACAATTTGGCAACTGGTTTCTTTTTCACCTGCCTTATAAATGAAAAACATTATATTATTCGAAATCGCTATTCCGATGATAAATATTCAAAGAAGAGAAAAGAAAAGGAAAAGAAAAGAAAAAAAAAGAAAGAAACCAAAAAAGAAAGAAAGAAAGAAAAAAGAAAATGAATAACGAAGGTCACGGGTTAGAGAATATTTTTATACATGAATATTTCTCACGGGAGAAGAAAACATCTTATAGACAAAGCTCCGTGTCATTTGAATCGTTCAACAACCTTTTTCAACCTTGTGGAAATTTATTCGCGCTGGTCCAGTCTTTAACGAAACAAACACATAAGAGTACATAGGTCGCATCTTTAGAGGAGACGAAGAAGCACCTTTTATGCGTACCCACGAAAAAGAGGGGATTCAGCTAAGGCCATTCGTAAGATCGTCCCGACGACGCTAAAAGCAACCAAACTCTTTGTTTTTTCCTTTGGGGTTTCATCGAGGAAAGCTCGAAGCTTCGTCTCGTTCGTCATCAAAGTTCATCATCGTTATTCCTACCACGAATTTCGTAAGCTCGAGTCAAATTCATCTGTTTTATTTTTATTTTTAGCTTACGAGAGAAGGGAAGGGGATGGTGGTGGAATGGAGTCGCAGAAAAGATGACTCCGAATTGACTTGCTTACCCTCCTCCCCACCCCCTCTATATTCCACTTATTTCAAGACAAATTGTATTACGGGTGAATTGAATCGTACCGAGCTTCAGTCGGAAACTCTTTCAATTCTGCAAATTGCTTGCCCGTGGTATTGTTCATAATGTTATTTATATTTGCATATTTGCTTAGTTTAGTAGTTATTTAGTTATATTAGATTAGTAGTTATCATTGATTAAGCAAATATCAAACGGCCTATTACGAATTCAAATTTCATATTGCATTTCAAATATGTGTTCGCAGAATAGAGCAAAATAGTGATCGAAAATGTAAGGCGAGATAGAAATGCTAGTAGAGCTACTGTCTATCTTGTCGAGTTAAGTTTCAATATTCTTATGTAAACAACACATTATTATGTTATTAAATGACGAGTGGAACAGAGTTGATCGTGTAGTCATTAAAAGAAAAAGAAGAAGAAAAAGAAGAAAAAAAAAAAAAAAAAAAAAGAAAAAAAAAAAGAAAAAAGTCAGATTCATTTGTTAATTGCAATAATATCTTTGATCAGAATATTGATAAGTGGTTTGCGTAGTAGCGCACAAACTTATAAGCAAACTCATAGATATCTACGTTCCAATCTAATCAGCCTGTATAATGTAGGTACATGCTGATTCCACATCAGCGACGCGAAAAAAGTGAAAGAAAAAGCAGAAAAAAAGGAGCATGCGAAAGAAACTTCTTCCTCTTGCGATTCGTCTTCAAGGATAACAGAACGAAGAAGAATTAATTATCTCGAACTCGTCTCTTTCTTCCGTTTGACGACCATCCACTCGCGATTCTTTTTTCTTTTCCTTTTTCTTTTCATTTTATTTTTATTTCTATTTTTATTTCTATTTTTTTGATATTTTTTTTTCCTTCTTTTTCGACAACTCGAATTAAAACTTCATTTGACCTCGGGCCGTGCAAGAATGCATCGTACGAAACCGATAAATAGTGATGGCATTCAAAAAGTATTTTCTTCGACTCGGGGAAAAAAAATTGTCTGCAAGGTCGTCTTGGTTACATTTGGGGAGATGAACAAAATTTGCATTGTATCATATTATTTCTTTTCTTTTTCGATTCGATTGAAATTCGATGAAAATTTATTTCGATGATAGGACCACTACGCAGCTTGCATTCGCGCTTAACAAGAGAATTATCGTTTCTCGTACTTTTGATTAGACTTGGAGAGTAGACGATAAAAAACTGCATATGCGGTTGCGTGCTCGAGATACAGAACGTGTACATGTAAAGGTGACACATTTGAAATGACGTATCTTGTAACTCAAGCTATAAAAGAAATGGTAAGGTTAGTTAATCATTACCAAGAAGTTTCATCTCTCTCTCTCTCTCTCTCTCCCTTTTTTGTTCTTCAATATGAATTTTCACGAAAAATTATTAAATATGTATTTCATATACATAGATACGTGGTGGTGCAACAGGTACGATGTCCTACCGCAATTTCTCGCCCTACCACAACACTCGTTTCGCTCGCGATATCTCTCTTTCGAAACTTTATGTCCAAACAGTCATAGAAAACATCTGTCAATGTCGGTATTAATCTCGCATATTGTGTCGTTTTATTTTGTGAATTACGTTAGCGATACGTGAACAAAGAAATTGTTGTTTCGTTGCAAGGCATACATTGGTACGTTTTATAATACGTATTAAAGAGTTTTAACATGAAATAATGAATTCATATTGCCATTTTCTATATTCATAAAATACATATACATGCGCAAAATAAAGTTTAGATAATTTTTCATCGAGTTTCAGAATTTCAGTTTAAACTTTGCATTTTCTCATATCGCTCGACGATACACATGAGCACTACCTTATCTCTTTCGACGATACACTTGGTAAATCTTTTTCAAAATAAACTAAAATAGACATATAAGATGTTTTGCATTAGATGCGCCATTGCGTTCGTTTTAGTCGCTGAAAACTAACGATAAGTGGTGGGCGGACGATTTCGTGGAAACCGCATACTGCGTGACAACGAGAGCAAGTCGTTAAACGTCCCTCCTAATGTCGATTACCGAAAGGTAGAGTGAGAGTTACGGTATAACTACCCTCTTTCGCAAGAAAAAGAAAAAAAAATGGAAAAAAGAAAAAACTCGTCTGGGTGCATGTTGCGTGCGACGCATTATGCACATTAAATCGACTGGACAGGAGAAAAGGCGAGGAGAAAGGGCTCTGCCTATTAAACGGGAGAATAGAAAAAAAAAAAAAAAAAAAAAAAAAAAAAAAAAATGTCTTTTTTCTTTTCCCCCTAAAAATGGTAAAATATTATTATCAAACATTATTAATTATTAATTACGCGGGGAAAATGCGGGGAAAAAATAGTATATACGCGAAACACACCTTCTGTATCAAAGATAGTTTCTCGTTCATGTGGATTTCGTTCTTGCATAATATAAGTCTCCTACGATATACTTTACGGGTGATATACCCCTTATTTGATAACGATGCTACGTGAGTTATGACATATACTTACTACTACATTTCCTTGTTATTCCAAAGAAAAAAGTTTTTCTTCCGTTAGCTGGATCATGAAAGGAGGAGTAATAGAGGATCTTATATAACTTTCTATTGAAAATTTGCACGAAAATTTGCTTCAATAATATTAATAATTATTTATATACTAATGTCTACAGCAATTGCAAAAGTGATGTCAGAATGTGCAATAACGAGTCGATGTAATTTACACTAAATATACGTTAATCGTATTATAGCAATATCGTTAATTAATATCACTCGATAATTTACTTGCGTACGATTACCATATATCGATAAATGCGACAAACGAGCGATCGGTACCTTTGTACAACGATTTTTCCAGTAAGTGCACACGTTCGCTTTCTCTCTCTCTCTCTCTCTCTCTCTCTCTCTCTCTCTCTCTCTCTCTCTTCCTCTCTCTTCCTCTCCTAATTAGCTTCACCGAACCGAAGAAGGCCATTAGCTGTCAATTTGTACGGGCCGTCGAGCGTAGATTATGAATTTTAACGATTTCACGTTCGAATTGAACCCTTTGCGGCCCTCAAAAAAAGAAAAAAAAAAGTATTAAACTATATTTCTCCTTTCTTCCTTTCTTTTTTGTCTTTTTTTTCTTTTTTCTTTCCTTTTTTTAATTTTCTTCGGCTTGAACGTCACGTGCCACGTTTAAAGATAGTGATTTTTTTTCTTACACGTGCATGGAGCAGCAGCAGCAGCAGCAGCAGCAGCAGCAGCAGCAGGAGCAGGCTCGACCGATTATTAATTGCACTTAAAGAGGATTTACTCTGTGCTTAGGCTCTTGTAGAAAGCTTTACGAATCGATTGGACGAAATGAGCGTGCGTATGCATACATATACATGCATATGTGAACATGGACATGTACGCACGTTTATATGTTAACGTTCGTTAAACGTACAAGATAATCGTAATTAAAGCATCGAGAGATAAAAGTCTAATACGAAGGAAACATGCAATTTTCAACATGGGTCGACGACCGAACCTGCCGCCGAGCCTTCACTTTTATTTATGATTAAAACTTTCGACGATCATTCGATGCACTCGATTACTTTTGTTAGCTTAACTAATTAAATAACAAGGGATAGGATTTATTTTATGTTTTTTTCTCTTTGTTCTTTTCTTTTTTTCTTTCATATTGCGATAGATCGCGAAAATTAAAGAATCTTTCAACTTGATAAACCAACACTTGATAAACCAACAGACGGATAGACAAGTACATTTGATTTTGTAAATAATTTATTAAGATTTATTAAAAAAGAATCGGACATTTCGAAGTGGAGAATTTCCGTTCTTTGAAAGACAAAATGATTTTTCTTAGAGAGGCAACGTCGATCGATCGGCTCGTCGAAACGACTCTTACGGGCAATCGCGTATAAACGAGTGCAATTGATTAAATAACGTATCGAACGGCAAACTCGTTAATAGTTTCTTGGCCTCAGGCAAACAGCTGTCCATACTATGGCGCACTTGTGACCTTCGCACATAAAATTGTAAACCAAGGTACCTGTCTACGTCGCGAAGGTAAAAAAAGAAGAAAATTACTTTCTCGGAAAAAGAGAGAAAAATATGTAAAGTTCTCTTTTATTTTCAAAATACTCTACAATTACTCAATGTGTAATGAAAAATCTGTCAATGGGTATAGGGATTCAATTGCTATATCTGTATCGATTGCAGTAGAAAAAATATATTCATAAAGTAATAAATAAAGTATGTATACGTGCACATTTGATGGATCGAGATCATAATGATGGATCACAGACTATAATGAAAGATCGTTTCGGAGAACTTTCGAGGAGAAGATTCAAAACGCATTAATAATCAAATTTAATGTTTGATTTCGATAAAAAAGAAAAAAGAAAAAAAAATACCAATAAATTAGTCAGATGTCATCGTGTGATATCTCATAGTTTGTAATACGTAAAATGGTCATATAGATTTGTTTGCAATTTGCGATGACCATCGTGCGTTTCACTTATCCAATGGGAATTCGGCAAAGAAAAACAGCAGGAAGATGATTCGATCGGAAGTGCGTATCCGTCCTACGGTTTGATTCGTGCTGTAACACCAGCTACTTTTCAGTCTGTAATGCGATTCACGTAACGTGCACGTCACGTGAGACGTAGTCGATGTTACAAGGAATAATAAGGGAATGGGGAAAAGAGCGGGGAATATTAAAATCTCCTTTCTTCCGTCTATAGATGTCTATAGATTATTTCTTATCAGTCGAATTTTAGTCGAAGAATTTTCTGCGCTACTGCTCGCCTCGACTCTTATGGTTATGCGTTTTAATAACAAAACATTTTATGACGTAATTCATTTTCTTTGTACGCCACGTGACATAATAGACTTCGGAATGCGTCAATTTGCAACTTGGGGCTGAGCTCTTTTAAGTTCGGCTAATAAAAATTCATTAAGATCGAAATCTTGCATCGTCGGGGATCGATCAGTACTCTCTTGTCTCCGTGTTGTTTATTACGTGCGCATACGTTTTTTTCTTCTTCTCTTCCTTCTTCTTTTTTCTTTTAACGCAATGTCACACGCGGCACGGACGAATTAAAATGACGAACATGTTTCGTGGGTTACTGACCGACGAGACGACGCTGCAACTTTAGATTAAAATATAGTGGCAAATAGGGAGATCCAATTTATGTAATAAAAATAATTAACGATATTGTACGAATTTTTTTTTTTTTTTTTTTTTTTTTTTTTTTTTTTTTTTTTTTTTGAAGTATAGGAAAGAAGATCGAACGACGAAGGTGTAAAATTAAATATAAAATAAGCGAGGTTTCTATTACTTACTCCATAATTGTCCAAATCGTGAAAAATGTTTAATAGCTTTATTTTTGCGTAGAGCCGATTGTTCATTTTCAAATCATTCAAACAATTTTTGAAGAAAAAAAATTGCTACCTTTGTCGTCGTCATAATAATCGTTGCAAATTTAGTATTCATTGGCTCATTTGTGATCTAAAGAAGGACGACGACAACGAAGAACGAAATCGAGAACAGAAAATGATCGATGTATAAAATTGTTGAGAACGTTTGTCGAATGTTGTTGTCCTTTGCATCGTGAAAAAAAGAAAATAATCCGTGTTTATTTTGTGCGAAATTAGAATATCTTTCAAGAGCTAAAATTTCAGAGATAAAAATGTTATATCAAAGCGAGCAAAGATGAAAGAAGGCATTTGCTAGTGGGCGACGATGGTTTTATTTTATAAAAATCTCGTCGTTTTTATGTAACGCGCAAGTTTTTCTTTAATACCAAAGTCCGTTTTTCTTTTTCATCGTCAAAACATTTTCTTTAGCGCAGCTTTCTCCCACTCGTCGTTCTTTATTTTCATGGCGTTGCGTGATCATTATCAACGGATAACGAATGACGAGAATCTTGCATCGGCAGAGTAAAAAACACTTAAATGCGTATTGCGAGAAATATGGCGGCTGTAACTACTCAATGCTGAATCGCGTCTGGTCTGGCTTGCGATCCTTATCTACTTGCCACCTCTGCTGCTTCGTGTGCGGCTAGTCGGAAATAGTAAGAGAACTCGTCGTCGTCTTCTTCGATACAGAGAAGAAGACGCTTTAAAGAATGAATCGAATGAAATATCGAAGAAATATAAAAACGCCATTTTCCGAACGACGCCGAACGACGCCGAACGACGCCGAACGACGCAGAATTCTCTCTCACACGCACACGTATACTGTCTTTCTCTCTCTCTCTCTCTCTCTCTCTCTCTCTCTCTCTCTCTCTCTCCCCCTCTCTCTCCCTCCCTCCCTCCCTCTCTTCCTCTCTTGTAGTCTCGTTGAAGGTATGGCGTACGAAGGTCACCTTCCTCTACCACCCTCACGCAGTCTGCCGAAGGGTGGTCATGGTCGAACATCGAGAAGGCTGTTGCGAGGGTGCGAGACGCTTTAAAGGGAGAAAGGGCGTCTGGCCGTCGAGAGATGCGCATAGGCGTGGTCGTGGCGTATCGTCTGCCTCCATCCACCCACCCATCTTCCTAAACCCTCTTCTCTTTTCATATTCCATCCATCTATGGAATTGTAGAAATAAACGTTGAAATCGATTTTATCGGAATATGCGCGGATTTACGATTGAGCATCCTCCTCGGACAATTTTCTTAGTCGCCCATTTGAATTTTATCTGCAAACCTTTACACGTTCATGGACCCATATAAAATGGAGCAGCTCGACAAAATCGTTATTTTCTGTATTTTCTTTTTTTAAATTTGAACACGAACGAATCGAACGAAAGAGCAAGAGAAGGAGTAGGTGTGATCCGTAAAGTCGAGAAAGCGAGAAACTGAGAGGAGAGGAGAGAGAGAGAGAACACATAGTCTGGTCGATCGGAGTAAAAAGAGGTGGTACACGCCGACTGCTTTAGTGGGGGAGATACGTTGATTTACGAGAGACAGGGAGAAACGAACGAGGGGAAGGAGAGAGAGAGAGAGAGAGAGAGAGAGAGAGAGAGAGAGAGAGAGAGAGAGAAAAAGAGGAGAGATTCGGGGCTGTTGACCGGGCTCTGGCGAATTCGAAAGGCTCACGCAGGCTCGCAGTGAGGCAGGACGCGGATTGAAACGCGACGAAGACGACTACTACTACGACACAAGTACCACTACTATTACTATTGCGACGACGACTAAACTACTACTACTATTACTGGTACTATTGCTACTGCTACACTACTACCACCACGAGCAACGCCACCGCCGCCCTGCTTGCCTGGCGTGTCTCACCCTCCCCACCCTTCCTCACAGACAGCCTGCTTTTCCCCACGTCGACGCCCAAATTTCGCAGTGGTTTTCAAACTTGATGGTTCTCAACATTTTTCTCAAGCCTTGAACTTGCCAGATAATAATATCACTCCCTTTTTAGCAATCTACTTATTTTATCAATAGTTTCGCGATCATTACGTTTAGAAATGACTAATAATGAAAGTGTACTTATCGATGCTGTTTTGTCTTTTTATTTTCAACGATTTGGAAAAGACGAAAAAACACATCGTAAAACTTTGTCATAGATTATTTGTTTATTCTTCTTTCGTTATATTGCAAACGATTTGTTTATCAAAATCTTTTTTCCGATATAATCATAAATAAAAAACAAAGAAAATTGTACGACGGTTCGTACAAACGTATGACTCTACTCGAGCTAATTCGTAACCATGACCTTGAACGCGTAGTCAGGGCGAAAAAGAATGGGTACGTACGTACGTACATACATGCATACCTATCTACCTACCTACCTACCTGCCTACCTGCCTACCTACCTACCTACCTGCCTACCTGCCTACCTGCCTACCTACCTACCTACCTACCTACCTACCTACCTACCTACCTACCTACCTACCTACCTATCACACACGGCTACCTACACACTTGTACGGCCCGTTACACCTAAAGCTAGACTGATATATCGATCTGGTACTTATGTACGTACATACGCTATCCAGACGACTCTTTTTTCTCTTTTTTGCCCCGTCGTTTTTGTATTTTTCGTTCACAAACCCAGCGATATGCTACTGAAATATAACTCTTTTTCGAAAGCTTCGGAGGGATATACAAGTGCAAAAGGTGAGGATCGGGGGAAGGGGGGGGGGAAAGGAGGATAAGGGTCGTTTGCTTTTGCGTCTCGAGACGTTTTTATTTGCGTTTGATTCATTTTTAGAATGAAAAGCAATGAATTATTATTATTAAGATAGGTTTGTGATCTTGCGAGAAATAAAGTTTTTTCGTCTCTTGTTCAATGGGTCTGCTCGAAACATCATCACTATAAATGGCAGTGTATCACTTGTAAAAAAACGATGACGCAGTCACCTCCGTTCAGACTAATTTCCAGATAGCTATATTTTATCGAGATATATTTCCGGCAGGATCAAATTTTTAATCCAATTACAAATTAAAAATTATGAATCGAACTGAAATTCAAACCAGATTTAACGAAACCTGACATCGGGCCAATGAATGAAGAAATAAGAAATATATATATATATATATATATATATATATATAAAAGTATAAAAAAGTGTACTTAAAGTTTATATATTGAAAAAGGAACCGGAAGAGGAAGACAAAGAGATTTACCGCGACCTACCCGACGCATTCGACGCAGCAAGCGTCTTTCTCTTTCTCTTTGATTCACTCTCTCTCCCTCCCCCTCCCTTCTTCTCTTTCTATGCGCCGAAGGATGCATGCGTCATCCGACGTATCGAAAAACACAGAGTCGGCATATAGCAAGAATCCTTTATCGAAATAGAAAAGTCGTATGTCTTTTCAGTTATTTAAGCTATATGTACTATAAAAAATATCTACGAACAAAGAAAAAATGAAGATAAATCATTTGGCTTTTGTTCGTTAGACGATAGCAATTGCAATATCGATATTAACACGTTGCCGCAAATGACGGCTATAGCCGTCTTGCATATAAAACGACTCACGGTCAATTTCATATGTCGGTCATGAACAATTGAAAAAAAAAAGAATGTTTCTGAGCACGATCGTCAAATTAAAAATGTGCGGCAACGTGTTAAATAATTGATTATCGATCGAAGTTGATATCATGTTCTTTTCCTGTTCTCGTGATGGATAAAAGTGATCGTCGATCGTATTTTCGAAAGCTTTGTTACAAAAAATGACATCTTGAAAAGGATTTGTGTTTTTTTACATAGTCGAGAATGGTATTAAAAAAAAAAAAAAAAAAAAAAAAAGAAAAAAAAAAGAAAGAAAAAAAAGGAGGGCCCTTTATAGGAGACACCAGAAGAGAGAAACCGTAAGGAATGTTTCTAATAGAAATTTCATGACTAGCTATCAACCATTTCTCTCTCTCTCTCTCTCTCTTTTGCTCGCTCGCTTGGTCGCTCTCTGTCCTTCGTTTGCCTACTTCTTTTCCAGTTTAATCGTCTTTCTTATTTGAAGCCTGGGCAGCAGATATGTGAGAGTAAAAAAGATGGCGGATGATGTAAGCCGAAACTGGGAGCGAACAAGCGCTTAGATACTTAGATACATCTTAAGTCTCAAGTCTCCTCTCGAGTTATAATAATGAAACTTTTCTTAATTTAGATATAATAGATTTAATGTTATTTCCTCTTCCTTTTTGCAAACACTTATTTAGATTTGATTTCTAACGTTTAAAGGACGTAAGAAGTAAAGTCAAGTTTCTTATTGAAATTATCTATGTGCGCGTTCGTTGTATCACGATCGGCAAGCTAATCGGTTCATAAAGAAGCAACTCATAGGTTGTCATTAATGTCGTCATATAAAATAAATAAACTGCTGTTATAAACTTTACATATAAACTTTAAGCATATTTTTTTATTTATTTTATACACATATATATATATATATATATATATATATATATATATATATATATAAGCGATACTTATACGCTTTGTAGCCGTTGCTGCTATTATTATTTATGTACGTTGCATATATAATGACGTTCTTTAGATATATACATTGTTAAATGATGTTCGTTAAATAGATAAACGACTCTGAACGAATAATGCCCAATACGATTTCCCGAATATTGTTAAAGTTTCGTAGCTTATCAATAAGTATGATTAAAAAATGATCGGTATCTTTTATATGCTCGTAATCTCATCTGATTGATTTCAGTCGAGTTCACAATCGTCTATCAAGAAAACACGAAAATATTGTCATAAAAAAATAATATCTTATCGTTCTTTCCTCGAACACAACTACGCATACACGTATATTTGGATATGTACGCACGTATGTACGTACAGAATGCGCGCTTTGGCCAAAAATAAATTTTTATTTGATGCAAAATTAGAATTTGATTCGATGATTGCGAGACAACTTGGAAAATAACGAAATTCAATTTGATTAGTTAAGTAATTCAAAATAATGCAGAAAAGTGAATAAGCGTAAGAGGGAAAGAGATAATGAGGGAGAGAGATGGAGAAAGAGAAATAGAGTACAAATTATTTAACGATATTTGTGCGTCTTGCAGGAGAGCTATGCGAAATGATCGCATCGTTGAAATCGTATCCCTTGAAAAGTGTTTTTAATTATATCGATAATTGAACGCGCACAATTGTCTAGTAAACTCGACCCACTTGACGATTTGCCTGACCACCCCCACTGTCATAAAGATGGACCTAGGAATTGGAAGAAACGCTCGAGGCTGATTATACGTTTTGCAAGCTCACGCTATAAATAATATCGATATCATAATACTTGATCGATGGTATATAGTTAATCTAACGCTCTTAACGGATGCCATTAGATCTAAGCGATCGATACAAACGCATTCTATATACGTTTTTCTCTTTCTCTTTTTGCTTTGCTTTTTTCTTTTTATTTTTGTTTTTTGCTTTTTTTTTGTTTTTTTTTTTTTTTTTTTTTTATCATTTTTTTCAGATTTTAAATAGATCGACGAAGGATATAAAAAAGAGTGTTTCTACGCTTCGCTACACATTTTCTTTTTTTCTTTCTTTTTTCTTTTCTTTGTCTTTTTTTTCAATTAATACAAAGACAAGAACCGCGATTGACGTTATCGCGCGAGATATTAAAAATATTCCTCTTCGTTCGTTTACAGATCGTTGCATTCGCGATCACGCTCGAACACATATTAACGGATGAAGATATTGTTTAGCAACAACGATTGATTGATACGCTTTGATATTGAACGATGCCTTTCTTACCGATTTTGTGTAACGTTGAATATCAATTAATTATCAGCCGTTTATCCTATTTTGTTGAATTTTTCGAGGCCATAGTCTTAACCGCTCCCCCGTGGACTTGAGCTCCAAACTCTATCAAAACATTCAAACGAGGAATCCTCTTAGCCCTCGTTATCGTTAGCGATAAAGCGTCCAAGGCCGCTTGCTGGATAATTGGACAGAATAGTTTCATCATTGTGTAACCTGCTTGGATAACCTCGAGACACCAATTTTTCTTTCTTTCTTTCCTTCTGTCTTTTCTTTTTTTATTTTTTTTTTCTCTTTATTTCTTTCTCCCACTTAATCCACGTTTTTGGGAGTCCATTGTTGACGATATGGCAATGAACCAGATACACCGTTCATAGGGGTATAAGATAATTATTAAGATAGTCGGGAACAGTCGATCTTTCAGTCTTGACAAATAAATGAAGATATATCTTATATATACGTACACACCCATGTGCATGCATGCACGCACGCACGCGCACACACTCATATATATATATATATATATATATATATATATGATATATGTATATAGCTTATTTATTTGTCGCGATATAAAATATCATATTTTGAGAAACAGGGATTTTTCTTCATTTTTCTGGTTTCCTCGCTCCGAGGAGAAACGGGAGTGTTGCAGCGCGAAATAACGTGTTTGCAGCTGTTAAAATATTTTGCTCGCACAAAGTTGCTCGGAAATCAAGCGATTTATGCCGTATGAAATTTAGATACGTCGTGAATGTCGCATCGTCATTTCCATTAATCTTATATATAGTACATTATATACATAGATATTTACCATGTACGCGTACATGTATGCACATTTTTACACGTAAATATTCTAGTTATTCTATTTAGTACTTTAGTCTTGTTTACGAATATCCATCGTCTAAAAGACGGCAATCGTATTTCGAGGCAATCAGCCAGATGCCCGGAGATATCGAACGGAAGGCCAAAGTGTCAGTTGTTTATTGCAAGCCGACTTAGCATGTATTTACGAACTCTAAGATCTGTTTCCCTTGAAATTTTATTCAAATGTAAAATTATATTGCGATGGCATTAACGCATATTTTACATGAAAATGCTGATAAACAATGTTAAGAAATATATTTATACAGATGTATATACTGCGAATAAATATGCATACGTTTAGTATAAACATACATTTTTGAGATTATTTTTTATGCGTTATACGTATCTATACGTTGTACGTATCCAATATATCTTTGTCATCTCCCAGGCGAGATGAATTATTTCGAAGAAAATTATATATATATATATATATATATATATATATATACATATACATATACATATACATATACATATACATATACATATACATATATATATTATTTCAAAAAGGAGTAAACTCGTATTATACGGTCCGTCCACAGACGGCTGCTCGTTACGGAGCGTGAGGAGAGAGAGAAGTTTACTCGTCTGCTTTGTCTAGTTATCAGACATCGTCGTACCCATACTTATATAAGAATATAAGCACATACGATAGTGTCTATTTCTAGATACCACCGGGCACCGTCAGTAGGGATCATTTTCATCGCGACTACTCGATAGGACGCGTCGTCGTCGTTGTTATTGTCGCGTCGTGAGGGGAACCCGATGAGTCTGCTTGACTCACCGTACCGATGAGAAAGAAATATCTTTGATTCGCGTCTGTGTGAAAATTCGACTGTGTCGAGATCAATCGGGAGATAATATTTTATTAACGTGTTATTGGATTAACATGGAATCATATAAAATATCACGTTTTAAACGCAATCATACAAAACATAAAAAAAAGACAAATCCTTAAGGTTAATATATATGCATGTCGGTTATATATCGTTAAATATTTGTTGCAGTAATCCGCGTGCTTCACGAAATATGGCGGAGAAACAACGCCGAGATAATCTTAACACCAATATCTCGACGATGGCGGCTCTCGTTCCTACCGTCGCCGGAAGTTCGAGAAGGATGGACAAGATATCTATCCTGAGATTAACTGCTGCCTATTTAAGAACGCAATACAGTGAGTTTCTTTCCTATCACATATTGTCAATATTATTACGAAGATTTTTGTTTAAAACAAAATGTGTTAGATAAAATGTTTGTGTCGTAGCTCTTGGTCGTGGATCGGCCAATTTCCTGCCAAAGAAATTCAACAATTTGGACGTGGAACAATTCTTTGTAGATGTGAGTATACTATGAGAGGACACGATGTAAAATGATACAAAGTTGGCTTCTTCCATTTGATCAAAATTTTGGAACAGTTGATATCTTGGAAAAAACATTACCTTGAAACGAATCTTTCGCACAATCATAACATTTGGCCCCTTGTCCCGTTTAATC
>NC_140824.1:950000-960000 GCF_050613455.1 Vespa mandarinia
CGTCCGATCGATCAGAATCCAATTGTATGTGAATTTTATATTATATTCTTTTTTCTTTTGCTTTTTTTTTCTTTTCCTTTTCTTTCTTTTTTTTTTTTTTTCTTGTAATACAATCGAACATAGATAAGTATATCTAAGTAACTTAGATATGTCCAGTTTATATATCGGTATTGTCGGAAAGTTTTCTTCAAAAAGTTTTTAATGGAGGAAGATAACTTGGAAAATCTTTTCTCTCTTTTTTTTTTTCTTTTTTTCTTCACCGGGAGCCATCTTCTTCGAAATGGAAGGAGAGAAGAAAGAGAGAAAGAGAATGAGAGAGAGAGAGAGTGGTAAATATAGCGGGTCCAGCGGAACGCTAGGTATAAATATGCAGCTCTCGACCGCGTTCGAGTTGCGTCGGCGGATATAATTTATGCCGTGGCGGTTCGAGCACCGCCCAGTTCGCCCTAAAAATTATTTATTTGATTGAACGTCGCTTCGGGGAAGGCTATTCTCGCACAATAACCGTAGCGGAAGAAGGACGATAGTTCGCAGAAAACATAGTAGTAAGTAGTATTTTCATCTAGTCGACATATGATACCAATGCCGATAACATTTTCGATTTCCAATTGTAGTTTCTAAAAATATCTCGATAGATTCTAAAAAAAAAAAAAAAAAAAAAAATAAAAATAAATAAAAAAAGGAAAAGAATAATCAATAGATACCGCATCCAATGGGTATTTGAAAATTTGACGATTTGTGGATGATTTCAAGTCCGTCGTCTTATACTATCTTGAACGTTAAAACGAGAAAATATCTACTACCTATACTAGCTTGGCACCTGTCGCACTCGGCGACTAATTCACAGCAGGAATAATTGGTTACACCTGCTTCTTGCCGTACCTCTTTGTACAATCTCGAAAGTACTACGAGCCTGGCGAAGCAGTATGAATCATATATTACCTGGCGTGGTGGTAGGTATCTTCGAGGTCGAGTTACGTTAATCACGAGCCCCGTAGATCGATGCGGATGCTGCTGCATATACATATACCTATACCTAACTCTACCTCTACCTAGGCTCGCTGCTATCACCGCTCACCACCGGTATTCTCTTCGGACGGTTCTACTGCCGCCTGCTAAAGTAAAATAGGAAAAGAACGAGAAAACAAAAAGAAGAAGAAGGCGAAGAAGAAGAAGGAGAAGAAGAAAAGAGAGAGAGAGAGAGAGAGAGAGAGAGAGAGAGTGAGAGAACAAATAAAAAAGAAGAAACACAAAAAAATGCTGATTGCGAAGCTCTCTCGGCCTATAACAACTTTCTACGTTATGTCGACGACGACAACGACGACGACGACGACGACGACGACGACGACGACGACGACGACCTATTAGCTTCCCACACTTGACTTATACGTGTACTATACCAAACAATACCGAGCATTGTCTCGAGTCTCTCATAATTTGTAATTAGCCTTCTGATTAATTATCTATTTATCGACCAATTATTATAATTACCTATCCCATGATTGCATTCGTATCCTTGCGTTCATTCCGTCGAATGTTTAACATTCCACAATATACTTATTTAATTTTTAATATACTTACATATATATATATATATATATATATATATATATATACATATATATGCATATATCTCGTTTATGTTGTGATCGTCGATTATGATAATTGGAATATATAGGTATGCAGGGTGTAGAAAGACGTGCTTACGATTTAAACCATGTTTTGTTAGTCCATGAACGCATCGACCGCGCGATCGAATCGCGAATGCTCCGAACGCGAGCACGAAACGTTCGATAGAAGGAGGAGTGGTCGATGCCAGATAGGAGGTTCGACCTAACTTTATTGTATTTAATTAATTACTCCGTTCGATAGGCGATCCTGCAATTTGTCTTTCCCTTGAATCTTTCTCTCCCTCGACTCGTACCTTTTCTTTCTACGATACAAAACGTACACATACACGTATTATCACTCTTTCTCTCTCTCTTTAACTATCTATCTATCTATCTTTGTTCTTTAAGACCGCCCCCGCTTTCGCTATTCGCCTCATCCGAAAGGATAATCCCACCTCTTGGAGAGCTTCCTTGAAAACTATCTCTCTCTCTCTCTTTCTCTCTCTCTCTTGACCTTTCTCTCGTAATAATAAATTATATCTCGGTCGTTCCATCGTACTCTCGAGTTGAACGTCGAGAAAATCGAAAGAGGTCTCAGGCCGGGAGGACGAAGACGACAATTAAGTTCGGCTTTATTGAAAGAGGGTCCTTCTTAGGTTGTCCCATCCTCTCTTGCTCTCTCCCTCTATCCTTCTTTCTTTCTCTCTTCCATGGGATACTCACGAGTGATATCATAAATAACGCGTAACTCGGGATACTTCTGGATAAGGTCTAAGAAGAAGTATACATACATATATGTATACATGCATACATATATATATATGTATGTATGTATATATATATATATATATATATATGTATGTACATACAACATCGAGACATACGTACGTCGGCATTCGCGACATAAATCAGAGTTAGAGAGAGACCCGATCCCCGCGATCCGGGTATGGCGATGCTGCGACGATCCACGCTCGTGTAAGGCCGCGTCACAACATCGGTAATGCGAGCGTAATGCTAATTTACCGTTTATACCGAACTCTTACCCTCTTCTTGGTTACCCTTCATCCTTCTTGCACGTTCGTAGATACCTACTCTCTCTCTTTCTCTCTCTCTCTCTCTCTCTCTCTCTCTTTTCCTCTTTTTCTTTCTTTCCTTCCTGGCAAGAAACCGCCATTATCGCAGCTTTTCTGTAAAAGATGCTTGACCTTGACCCTAACCATGACACACGTTCGACGACCAAGAACGTCCGATCGATTCCACCTTCCTTCCTTCCTATCTTCGAAGGAGGAGGAGGAGGAGGAGGAGAAGGATATACGTAGGTAGTACCTAATTTTTCTTTCTTTTTTTTTTAACGATATTCCCTCTTTCGATCAGCATATTTGCGATGTACGATCGTTTACAATCGAATTCCTCGAAACTTTTCAATGCTAATGGTTCTCTTCTTATTGCATAATCTTAACGAGTTATAACGTTGAATATCGAGAAAAAGTTGTTTCATGGGTCGTTCGGAAAATTTGTAATGATTTTCAAATGATTATACACATATATACACACATTTGATATGTTAAATACTTATAAGCATGTTTATTATATATAGGGTATATATGTATATATTATATAAAATTTTTTAAGAATTTATGTATCTCCGTTGTTTTTAATTTTAAATGACAATTTTAATTTATAATTATAATTAAAATATAATATAATTATAATTAAAAGTAGAATATAATAATATTCAAATATTTTGTTTGGATGTAATAATATCCAAACATGTTTACCATTTCTATTAACGGATATTCAACATAAATCAATCATATATAACAATCATAACACACGATACAAATAATACTAAAAAATTCAAAAAATCATGATACCTATTAACCTACGTTAAATATTTTAGATTATCAATCAAATAAATGAGATATTATCTTGATATTCGTTGCCTTTAGGTATCCTATCTATCTATCTATATCTTACATAGATCACGTATATGAAAGATCGTATCAAAGTACAATATCACTCGACTATCGGAGATCTTATACCTCGTGATATGAAAATCTTCTTCCTCTCGAGGAAGATGTAATCGGCGCTTCGCTTTTCAACTCTATCACCGATTAGCCCGAATTTCGTGCTCTACGTTTCAGAGAACACAAAGGATTCTTTTCTCTTGTAGCTCGTTCGACGGACATAAGACTTATCTCGAGTGCTCTTGCCATCGAAAACTACCGCTTCGAGAAGAGCCAAGAGAAAAGAGAGAAAAGAGAGACAGAAGAGACAGAAGAGAGAGATAGAGAGAGAGAGAAAGAATTTCAAAGAGGAAGAGACATTGCTTCTCGCGAGGTGGCTAACGCGGGATAAACATTCGTTTGCTCCTCCTCCTCTTCCTCCACCACTTCTCATCTCTTCTCTTTCTTTTACATAGTACGAGGATGCAGCCGTTACACTATCGACTTCTCGAGTGAACGACAACGACGACGACGACGACGACGACGACGACGACGACGACGACGACGACGACAACGACAATGATGAGGACGAGGACGAGTGGTATACTCAAAACGCATCGGTACATTCGCAAGTCATCCTGTCACCGAATCGTGAGAAATACAAATAGTGGTATTTTCTAAACGTCTCCTCCTAATCTCGTACCAATCTTTTCTATAATCCTCTTTTAATCGTCGAGCAGAAAATCGTAAAGGAAAACAAAAAGAAAAAAAAAAGGAAAAAGAAAAAAAGAAAGGAAGAAAGCCAACGATCGTAAATATCGTGACGTTTAATTAATCGTTTTAACGAAAGAGTATGGTAAAAGAAAAAAAAAAAAAGAAAAAAGGAGAAGAAGAAGTAGAGAACAAATATAATAAGAAAAGAAAAAGGAAAGGATCTTTTTTTCTTTTCCCTTTGTATTGGCAATCGAGATTTGAAACAATGTAAAAAGTTAATCTCCATCGAATTGTTCTTCCTTTCTTTTTTCTCTTTTTTTTTTCCCCTTTTATTTTTTCTTTTTCTTTTTTTTCCTTTTGTTTTGTTTTGTTTTACATCGTTCTGTTGATATCTTATGGAGAAAACGAGGAGTCAGTATAAGAAGAAGAAGAGGAAGAAGAAGAAGTAAAAGAGGAAAAAGAAAGAGAAGGGGGAGAAGGAAAGAGAGGTTCATGGGATAAGGGTAGGGATAAAGAAGTAAGAAAAAGAAAGAGAGAGAGAGAGAGAGAGAGAAAGAGTCTTGCTCGGGGATATTAACATTATAAATCGTCCAGGCCGGCGACACGCCCGGGGCGGAGCCGATCGTATCGACCGATACCCACCTCCGGCTCGATATCGATTACACTCCGGTGATTGGCAGGATTCGTAACACGCCACGGGGATTCGTGCCGCGACCGATCGCAGCCTTTGGTACTTACTCGATCGATTCCTACCTTATATATATATATATATATATATATGTATATATATAGATTTATACATCTATACATACTACACAACAAGTGGTGATGCGGCTTTTGTTCTGCGATGGACGACAACTCGACGATGGTACTAACTCGCATAAGAGATTATTATCTCTTTCTATTCATTATACCGTTCCCCTATATCGAAGAAAAACTTGTACGATACGTTAGCTAGATATAATAAGTTGCTAAGTATAATAAGAGCTTGGCTTTTCTACGTTATCTATACTACGTGATTTTATATATATATATATATTTTTTTTTTTTCTTTTTCTACATTCATACCATAAGACGTTTATCATATATATCATGTATATATTTTTACCGTATACTTTAGTAATAATACTTTAGTAACAATTTTTAGTTATTAATAAATTTTGTTGTTGCCATTGTTGTTGAGAAATTATTTATTCAACGGATAAATATTCCATTCGAATGTAGATGTTGATCGACGACTACAGTTGAAATTTCATTAATATATTGACGAATTATCACTTAGATTACTATAATTAGATTACCTCGTAAATTCTTCTTATTTTTGAATCATTGAAATGTCAATCGACGTGGCTTAACTATCGTAGAGTATCCATCGATTGATTCGTAATATTATTCCTGGTTGATTTAGGAAGAAGGATTTAAATAACGCTTCGAGCATAATAATGCAATTTTACTAATTGATATTAATCGCCGTGAAAGAATTCATGCGTTACGCCAGGTTGAATTCTCCTTTCTAATGATAGTGATTTAGTATCCGGAGGAGGAAAAAAAAAGATTAATTGCCACGTAGCGATCGCAGAATAAGTAAGTATTGACGAGATATAGTATACCGTAGGAGTCAATCGAAATGTCATTGACGTTTCAAGATCTATGCATTTGTATTTTACAAATGGATAGATTCAATAATGCATTGTTTCAATAATAAACGTTGGTTAATACAAAACTAGTGAGATTTTCACAATGTTCGTCTTATAAAAATAATTTTATAAATTTGCTCGATAATATAATATTGTTTCAAACGAATAAATCATTATCAATAAATTCGTTATCGTCAATTAAAAAAGGTAAAAACAAAAGAATAGATTATGCTTGAACAATATTTTGTTAAATATTGTTATATTATTATTATTGTATCAGAGCCGATAAATTGTTTATATGTATGCTGATCCTTAAGAAGATCATTTGAAAGCTCGTGAAGAAAGAAGATGAGAAAATAAAGAAAAGAAAAAAAAAAGAAAAGTAAAACAGAAGAAGAAACAGAAGAAATAAGAAGAAAAAGGAGAAGAAAAGGAAGAAGAATGAATTTTACAAGCATGATCGTTCCACTTCCTCGAACAATGGACCAGGTACTCTTCTCTTCTCTTCCTTTCTCTCGCGCCAAAGTGTCCTTTTATTGGGTCGTATTTCACGAGTCTTCTCGAAGCACGCGCGTAACGATCGACGAACGATCGACGGAGTCAAGGAGAGGGACAACGTCGATCACGAGGATCGATGTCCTTCGAACGTGTTCACCGATTCTTGCTCTTCTCGAAGAGTTTAAATATGATCTTTCATCTTCCCCACATATATATCTATATATATATATATATATATATATATATATATATATATATATATAATAAATAAGTGAAAGGACAAAATCAAAAAAGAAATGTAATCGAAATTTTGATATCGTTATCTAAGGCGTTAGAATATCTTTTGAAAGTAGACAATAGGATAAAAAGTGTAAGGGAGAGAGAGAGAGAGAGATGGAAAAAGAGGGAAACGTGAGTGTGGGCAAAGGCACGTCATAACTCCGTGAGTACTGTAAATCATGGTTGACGCCTCGTGCACCCATAGAAACGGTTATATTCGACCGTAACGGCGCGTACCCACCGCGACGACGAAGACGACACGGCTATATTTTAATAGTAACGATAAATTACTTAGGAGAGAAGAGAATCGCGTTCAAGAGCTGGCGGCGATGAAACCCTCACGCGGTGAGGGCGCGATCCTCCTGTCCTCCATACTTCTCATCCTTTTCCACCCAACTTCTCCTCTCCTTTCTTTCTTTCTCTTCTTTCTCCTCTTTCCTTCTCTTCTATTCACTGCCGGGAACGCAAGCTCGACCTCACCGACCATGACCCCGCATAACTATGAAAATTTACCCTCCTTCTTATTTTTCTTATTTCGTTTGACTCTTCTTGAAAAGAATGTTCCTCATATCTCTCTCTCTCTCTCTCTTTCTCTCTCTTTCTCTATGTATATATATATATATATATATGCGTATGTGTGTTAATGTGTGTGTATGTGTTCGTTTAGAAAAAAAAAAAATTCAATGAAAGTAGACTGCCACGTAAAGAGTTTACTTTTATTTAGTTTTATTATCGACGTCCATTTTACGCATGAAAAAAAAAAGAGAGAGAGAAAGAGAGAGGGAGAGAGAAAGAAAGTTATTTTACGTTTTACCTTTCCTACGGTGTACTTACCTACATTCGAGTCGTAAACTCAACTCGGAGCGATAATACCTATCTACTCTCGAAGATTAATCTCTCAGCGTCTCATCGCGGAATTCATTAATATTCCATGGAGTAATGGTAGTTAATATAATACGTTCTCGTACATTGGATTACGATTTCGATAAAACTCTACAAATTTCACCATGCACAGACACACATACACATACACACACACACACACACACACACATATATATATATGTAGGTAAAAGAAACGAAAATTTGGTGAGTTTGAAAATTCGTTTATCTTTTAAATTCAATTATCTATAATTTATTAAATCCTAATCGATAAATGTGAAGAAAACACTAATCTTGTTTTTATTTCAATCGTGAAGATATCTTTCTCTTTCTCTCACTCTCTTTCTCTGTCTGTCTTTTAGCGACCTCCAAAGAATCTTGTGCTTGCGCAAGCTTCATTGGACGCTCGCGAGCCTTGTCGCCCACGCGACCTGCAAGGTGGTCCGAACACTTGAGATCTTCGGGTCTCGGTCGCTGGACACTTTTATGCCTCCGACGACGAGCGACGACGACATCAGCGAGGCACCTTCTTAGCAGAGCGTGGGCGAGTCATGGGAACCTGCAGCTTCTCGTATCCGCCTTAACCATCTTCTCTTCTCTTCTCTTCTCTTCTCTTATTCTCTCTTTCTTTATTTATTTCTTTCTATCTATCTATCTATCTCTTTCTATCTCCTTCTTTCTTTCTTTGTTTTTTTTCCCTCTTTCCTTCGTTCACTCACTGTTCCTTCTAACCACGTATGTAGGTAACACATCTATTGTATTGCATGTTCGAATTCTTCATCTCTCTCTCTCTCTCTCTCTCTCTCTCTCTGTCTCTCTGTCTCTCTTTTTATTTCATTCGACAGTTTTATGCTTAGTAGATAATATCTAACTATGTATATGTTTTACATTTCTAAATTTCAAATCATTCCAATTTCTTCTTCGTTGACCATGTATTTTGATCTATCGTTTGTCCGTCTATCTTTTTTCTCTCTCTCTTTCTCTTTTATATTGGACCATAGGTAAAAGGAGAAGCAAAGAGGTCGCTACTTTGAAACTAATTCGAAAAGTTCAGCGGGTCTGACCGTTTGAACGGATCGGCCGAACCTCCGCTCCACTCGACACTTTTTACTGCTCGTATATCACTTCTAGGACCACCAGACGCTCCGAGAATTGCTCCACTCATCTTTCTTTTCTTCTCTCGTTTTTCTTCTCTCTTTCCTGTTTTTATTTCTTTCTTTGTTTTTTCTTTCTTTCCTCTCTTCTTTTTTTTCTTTCTTCTTGTCTTTTTCTTTTTTTTTTCTCCTTAACCCTTTCCTTCCTTCCCTTCTATACGAATCCCCCGTATATCTTTCGCTAACGTAATCGCTTTTACGCGTAGATAGAGACAAACACGAAAATTGTCAATACAATTAATCTAACATATTACGCATAAATATGCCTATTAAATATAGTATATTATAATTATGAAATTATTAATTTGTGAACGAAAGAATAAACAAAGTAAAATGTATTCGTACGTACACTTTTTTTCTTGTTTATATCATAGTGTTAATAATCTTTCTCTTTCGAGGCTCGTTACACGCGATATTAATAGACAAAATTTCCTAGTCGGTATTATAATCGTATTAACCGCAAGTTCCACGCTAGAAATCCATTTGCCGGATTGGCCACGGCACCGCTAACGCGGATGAGTGCAATGGGAGCGTTGAGGGCAGTATGTTCGATCGTGTTTAATCTTGCATTTATTCTGACGGCCCGAGAACGTATAGATACTTATATACATACATGGAATAAAAGTGTATGAATATAAGTAAATATATATGTGTGTGTGTGTGTGTGTGTGTGTGTATGTATCTAAGCGTCACGTAACGCGATCGTGCAAATGTGATGCACGCGATGCACCGTGACGCAGAATTCAGTCTCTTTTTCCTCTTCACCTTCCCCCTGCATCTCTCTTCACCACCCTCACGTTAGTTGGACATCAGGAGAATAAGTGGATTTCTTGTTTACGCACAAGATCTTATTATCGGTTTTATCTTATCGATAACAATTATATTGTTTTTCTCTTCTTTTTCTTTTTTATGTACCGATCAATAAAAACTCTACGGGGTATTAGAGAAACGATAATAATGGGTATATGAATTTTACTTACGTGAATTTTTTTTTTCTTTCTGTAGCTTTTTTTTTTCTTCTTTTTTTTTTTTTCTTTGTCAAATTCATTGTCACAAACGATTATCTATATCGTTCGATTAATTTTGATCGTTTAATTGAGATAACGATTTGTTAATTCGTTTGAATATGTACGTTCGTTCGTATTAGTTATTATAAAAGTTGTAGCAAAAGTGAATAGTTATAAAATAATGATGATAGATCGTGGACATAAAGTTTCTCTTGATGTCTCATTATCCAAGTATTTCATTTTTTTCAAGAATCCACTTTCCCTTCGAAGAGA
>NC_140824.1:962500-980000 GCF_050613455.1 Vespa mandarinia
TTTACACGACAAACGCTACGCAAGTCTGGAACTCGATCGGAATCGATTGCTGGAGTTAAATGGAAGAGATAGATCGTTAGAAGAATTCTTACTTTTTTTCTTATTATTTATTTTCTTCTTTTTTTTTTTTTTTTTTTTTTTATTGCTAATCTCTCGTAATGATACTCTCTCTTTTTCTTTTCTTTTTCTGTTTGTTCATTTTCCTCCCTCTCATAATAAAAGAACTCATTGAATACTACTTACCTACTAGATCAGATCTTATTTTTTTTTATCATCAGATATCCAATTCAATAAATAATCGTCGAGTCGTTCGTGTACGACGTTTATTCGTTTCATGATTCGACGTAATGATATCGACGATGTAAATGATCAATGAAATTAATGAAAGTTGAAAAAAAAAGTCCGATGGTTGATTCGTGTCAACAGTTCGAAGTTTCGTGACTAATATTAGAATTATTTATCTAAGAATAGATCATAATGAAATCAATGATTAAATTATATATCAACGTGTCAAATAGATTTGATGATATCGATAGGGCAAAGGGGCAAGGTGGAGATGTATCGTAAAGATATCTATATCTATACCGATTGATAAAATCTTTAAAGTGATATAAGTTAACATACGGTAAATTCAATACCTACACATGTATATACATAGATATCGAGTGAATGAATTCATTGCTTATGGTGATAGAGGCTCGTGCGCATATTCACACATTCGTTTGATTTCAGCAAATAGATACTCAAGCGGAAGCAAGGCATGTATTATAGTATTCGGTCTTGCTGAGTTCTTTACGACTGCGACCTTAACTCCTTTGGAATTTTACGGCGACCTTCAGCGATGAACAGATATTCCTCACCATTCCTATTTCTATTCTCTTCTTTTCTCTCTTTTCTTCTCTTCTCTTTTCTTTTACGTTATACTATAGAAAATTATAAATAACTCCGTCAAATATTATTATCTCGTATTTAAGTTTCTTATTTCATTTCGTATCATTGGAAAATTCAATAGGGAAAAAGTCTAAAGATTTTCCTCGTATAAAATCTCAAACGATTATGGTCCTTTTCCTCCCCACCATTCCCCTTTGCCAGACAGTCTTACGTTTTAGATTAGATCTAACGATTTTAATTTTTACCGTCGTATTATAATGACCGTATATTGTTAACACTTCGGCAAAATTCAATACATTTTGATTTTTCCTATACGATGATTTTTCCCTAACCGCGCATTGTGCAAAACGCAACTGGACATATGCTATGTACGAAACATATGCTTTTGTAGAAACGTGTTCATGTCTGTTATTCATAGTACTATATATATATATATATATATATATATATATATGTGTGTGTATGTATATATAGACATAGGTATAATGTTAATGCATTCAGGGATTCGTAGAATACGAGATCTCGATTTCTCTTGATAAAGTTATTTCTACGGCGTGTTAAAGAGATATCCAAGAGATATGCCACCTATCGATGCTTTACGTTCTGGCATTATATTCGAGCATATGCTTGTGTCTTTCTCACTAACGCAAGAAGAAGTTAGAAGATTCAACTGGATTTACCCTGTGAACTCTTGATCCCATAGGAGCTTTCGTGTTCCACGATCGATAAGATAGATTAAGGATAAACCATACGACTATTTCGAAGGCGGTGTTAACGATCGAACGGCTTTATTTATTCTCTAACATAGATCGTAAATCGATCGATTGGAGAAATCCACGAGAGACGGTTCAACTTCGACGTGACGTTTTATTGATTTACGAAATTCATCGTTAACTTTGATGACTCTGAAAAAGGATTTGTAATGATTATTTATATATACGTGCATACATATACACATATATATATGTGTGTGTGTGTGTGTATATATATATAAAAATAGGGAAAACGTTTCACAAACTTTGTCAATCGAACGATTTTGATGAAAGAAATAGAAAAATATTACATACATTTTGTTTTGGATCATTCGCATGATTATCCTTCGGTCAGGATAAATTCTTGCTCGCTTTCAAGGATTTTAGTTGCCTCGATGAGCATACACGTTCCGCCATTCTCTTCGACATTATAACATAGGTAATACGTATGTACGTTTATATATATATATGTATGTATGTATGTATGTATGTATGTATGCTCGGATGTTGCATCGTTATTATTACCAGCACGGTTACAGCTTGTACCGTTCGCGAATGATAATGATCATTCGAGTATCTTCTCTTTCTCTCTCTCTCTCTCCCTCTCTCTCTCTCTCTCTCTCTCTCTCTATCTCTATCTATCTATCTATCTTTTTATCTCTATCTATACATCTATCTTTTCCTCTCGTTGATACATTTACTCGAGCATGTCAATCAATGTATCTCGAAACTCTCGGGAGAAATATTAGCGATATAATAACGGTGTAATTTAAGTGGGATTTATCGATTAGGAAAATTCGTCCATTGAAATGTTAGCAAGTTCTAATGTGATCGTTTGAAAAATGATCTTTGCGTTATATAATTTGAACGTTGAAAGAAGAAGAAGAAGAAGACGAAAAAAAGAAGAAAGAAAGAAAAGAAGAAAAGAGAAACGAAGGAAAAATGGAAAAGAAAAAAAATATCAAGTAGCAGACATTATGGATGAGTCAGAGAAAAACGGTAGTTAAAAAGGGAGGAATAAATAGTATGGAAAGATCGATCGATCGATCGATCGATCGATAGAGTGGAATGGAAAAGGTTAGTCGCAAATCTACGTTTATCAGGTAACTCTTGTAAACGGCGATAGCATAGCTATTGCTCGTAAGAGGAGACGACAATGAACGCGGACAGTAGTAGTAACGGACGAGCTACTGTAGATCCCAAAGAAGAATAAGAATAAGAAGACGCGAAGAAGAGGAGAACGAGAAGGAGTAGGAGGTAGATGAGGGAGGAGGAGGTGATGGTAAAGAAGGAGACGAAGAAGATGGTGGAGTAAAAGAATAAGAAGGAAGAGGAGAAGGAGAATCTCGAAAGGCTGCACGTCGTTCTACCCTCCGACAAACTGTGTCGTCCCATCGGGTCTCGTTATTACGAGCGAATGGCTCGACCGCACGCACATAGCCAGGCCGGAAGGCAAAAAGTCGTTTTCGCGTAAAACGATCGCCGTTGGCCGGGCTTTCCGTCGTAAAATAGCGCCCACACGCGTTCAGAGACTGCTGGACCCAGCATCCAAGAGCAGCTTCCTTCCTTCCTTCCTTCCTTCCTTCCTTCCTTCCTTCCTTCCTTCCTTCCTTCCTTTCTACCTTCCTTTCTATCTTTCTATCTTCCTTTCTTTCCTTTCCTTTCCTTTCCTTCCTTTCTTCGTATCGGCAACAACGTGAGAATGTCCACGGGACCGTAAAAGTTACGCTCGTGAATTTTACGTCCAACGTGTCTTGTCCCCGATCACGAAAGGTCGCAGAAAAACCGCAGAATATGGTTGTACCTACAATGTGTACGTACAACCAAGCGAGACGATTCGCAGCAAGCTACTCGAACTTATGTATCTACCTATCTAACCTACCTACCTACCTACGTATCTATCTATCTATATACCTACCTAA
The DNA here is from genome assembly GCF_050613455.1 of Vespa mandarinia. NCBI lineage: Eukaryota > Metazoa > Arthropoda > Insecta > Hymenoptera > Vespidae > Vespa > Vespa mandarinia. The sequence continues at coordinate 966,066 of NC_140824.1, forward strand.
AGTATCGCTATCTCAGCTACCTTTTCTTTTTTATTTCTTTCTTTATTTGTTTTTTTTTTTTTTTTTTTTTTTTTTCTTTTTATTTCCCTAGAAACGTTTAGGACTAAACGACGTTTCGGAAAGATTCTAAATGTCGTTTACTCGAAGAATAATTACCCTACTGATTTTAGCTCTGATCTTTTACTATTCTCTCTCTCTCTCTCTCTCTCTCTCTTCCTTCTTTTTCCTTGTCTTTTTGTTTCTCTTCTTCTTCTTCTACGTTCGGTCCACACATCAAGGTAATTAAATCTTTTAAATGACATTCCGATAAAATGTATAAGTTCTTCGTTAAAATACTCTACCTATCTACCTACCTAGCTACCTACCAGTTGTAGATACTATACTATAAGGTATATAACGTAACTGTGCAGCTCAAGAATTGCATAGTCGTAAATTTTACTTTCGATGCCGTTCGTCCGTACGCTGGAAGGACCGGGATAACCGCAGAATGCATATATTATTTAATGATATTCATAGATTTCTTTAACTTTGATGTTATACGCTACTATGCATAGTACTACATATAAATATATACGTACGTTGTATTTATTAAAAACTTATGAAAATTCGTGCGAGAAATATTTTTTTTTCATTTAGTTTTCAATAACGATAATTTAATATTATTATCATTGGAACGAGTCTAACCTACCTACATAACGTGAAAATACGAATGAACATTTTCTATTATGTTGACGTTTAACGAAGAGACAATGTAGATTTCTAAAACCATTAAGTTAAGCTCGCTTTCTCTGACGGTGTCTTTTCAAAAGGATTATTATAATGATATTCATAGTTTTCTATTACGACCGAACGACAAAACGTAGTTATTCCAAACGCACAATACTCTCCTTCTTCTTATTATTATTTCTTTCCGAATCGTGCGGAAATGAAAGGATTCTCCGAATCGTACGGGACTGAAAGGAAAGAAAGAAAAAGAGAAAGAAAAAAGAATTTTCAATTTTAGAAATAAAGAGGATATATATATATATATATATATAAACAAAGAAAAAAGAAACTATCCTTTTGTTCTCATTTTAATTAGGAAAAGAAAAGGTGCAGCGATTGGTCGAGAGGAGGAGGAGCAGGAAGAGGAGGTGGAGGAGAGAAGAAAAAAAGAAGGGAAGATGGGTTCGTTGATTAACAATGTAATCGTTAAGGAGATAATTCCTAAGTGGCGATCGTGTCAATGCCCATTTAAAGTCGCACACAAACTCTTCGATACGTCGAGTCTACGTTAGCTCCCGGTAAGTCGATGTAACAATCTCTTTGCTTTTTTTTTCGTGCAAAAAAGAGAGGGATAGAGGGAAAGAGAGAAAAAGAGAAGAAAGAGAGAGAGAGAGAGAGATGAGAACAAGCGAACGTGCAATTATAGTCTTCGGAAAGAAGATCCTCGTGCAAAGTTTTTCAATTTAATCGATCGGTCAATTGTTCGTTTCGTTCACTCGAAAAGATCGATACGTTCTTCTCTAACGTTCTTTGTAAGCGGCGAATAGAGCGAAATAGAGAGAAAAAAAGAATGAGAGAGAGGAAGAAGGAGGTAGAAAAAAAAGAGAGAGAGAGAGAAGTAGTCCTTCGCGGATTGTTTATATCGGCTGGAATTTCAGCTCGATAAATTCGACTTTTTTATCGACTTTTTTATGCTCGTACGAATATAGTACCGCCCATTCAGCCGCCTCTATTGCTGGCTCTCGTCGTGAGCCTTTTACAAGGAGGTCGGTCCATTCAAGAGTCAACCTCACTGAATTATACCGCCGTATGGATTCGCACGGGGCACCCAACAACGATTCCCCACGTACGTAACCACGAATTCGCGCTTCGTGTTTCTTTCGTATTTTCCCGATCGAGAATCGATCTCGATTCGACAAAGAAATTCACGAAGAACTTATTATTCGTTTTATTAAGATTTTCTGTTCTTTTTTTTTTTCTTTTTTTAACAATAATATTAATATCGAATCGAAAATATACAATATATCGATTGAGATAGCTCTCTCTAACATACATACGTACGATATTTTTGTCATTTTGTTTGTTTGTTTTCTTTTCTTTTTTCTTTCTTTTTTTTTTTTTAAATCATCCCTATAATTATCCTTCTTCCATCGTTCCATATATATATATATATATATATATTATTGCTTTGAAAATCTAGAAGTGGTTTAATCGTATAAAAATCCAATAATCAAATTTAATAGCTTGCCACCTGGATGAGATATAGGAGGACATAAGGAGGGAGGTAGAGTGGGTGGGACGGTGACGACAGAAGTCAGGGAACAATGTGCATCGGGAAAGTGGATTTTTATGCGTTTCTTTCTTTCTTTTCTCTCTCTCTTTTTTTTCTTTCTTTTATTTTGTTTTTTTATATCCTTCGCAACTCATATCACATTATATTTTTCTTGTAAGCGTTTAAAAGGTACGAGCACGATTTATACTCGGCCAAAGTGAATCTTCTTTAACGGGAAGGAAAGAAAGTTCCAACGGTTGGTCGCAGCTGTGTCAATAACAACGCTTATTACCATGAGCTTTCGGTACGCATAACATTTCTCTTTGGCTAGGTGTGCGCCGACTTTGCGATCAAGTACCGTGAGTAGTAGTAATAGTAATAGTAATAGTAATAGTAATAGTAGTAGTAGCAGTAGTAGTAGTAGTAGTAGTGAATTATTTATCTCCCTTTTTTTCTTTCTTTTTTTCTTTTTTTTTTAATTTACTTATCACCCTTCTTCCTCTCTTTTCGTTCTCCTTGCTCGCGTCTTTTCTCTTCGTTGTTTTTTTTCTTTCATAAATATTTTCTTGGTAATCTCTTTTTTTCAATACTTTTGCCTTTTAATTTTTTTTTTTTATTTTCCTTCATCTTACTGTCCGAATAAAGAGAAAGAAGAAGAAGAAGAAGAAGAAGAAGAAGAAGAAAGAGAAGAAGAAGAAGAGATCGAGGAAAGCATCGTGAACTCGCGAACGCGCCTTCGATCGAGATAAGGTCGTTCGTGTTGGTAGATAAGATCTTCGGCAGTACCAATTTGCGAAACTCTGAGTTTCCTTTTATCTATCCGTCTCTCTCTCTCTCTCTCTCTCTCTCATTCTCTCTTTTTCTCTTTCTCTCTTTCTCTTTTTCTCTCTTTCTCTCCTGAAAGATTTTCACGATGCATGGAAATAATGCTTTACGCCTCGGAGATCCATCGATGGAATCTTCGTAGCATCTTCAATGATTTTTCTCGATCTATTCGCTCTGGCTATCGATCTTATCTCTTTTTCTCTCTCTCTCTCTCTCTCTCTCCCTCTCTCTGTCTGTCTCTCTCTTCCTCTTGACTAGAACCGATGCGCCCGGCGTGATATACTCATTCCAATAATTTATAGTCGCGTTAACCATAATGGGCACGACCGTGCTATCCATCGGCTGGAAATGACAAGTACATCGAAGAGTCAAGCAACATATATTCTTTTTCCGTCTCTCCTTTGCCATTCTTTTTCCTTTTTTCTTTTTATATCTTTTTTTATTTTTTCTTTTTTCTCTCTTCTTACTTGTTTGCCAGAGATACAGAAATAGAAGTAGAAGTATAAGTAAAAAAAAGCGTCGTAGGTTGGTATGGCACGTAGCGTAGATTTTATCCTCGTGTTGAAAAGAGAGAGAGAGAGAGAGAGAGAGAGAGAGAGAAAGATAGAAATAGAAGGAGACTCTTCGGCAACGATTACCGATGACTTACGTATGCAGGCAATCTCGTCGCGTTTGCGCAATTATTGGAACACCTCATGTCCGTAATAAATGGCTGAATATGCCCTGAAAGGTGTTAGTTCAAGATCATCCAGTGATACAAGAGATGCTTCTTCGCGCTTCTGCGCGAGCCATCGTCGCGTTATGTGTTTCGTCACCGCCTTTGAAGAGCCTCCTTCCTTCCACCCCTCCTTCACCCATTCCACTCATCATCTTGTTACGTTTCTAACAACCTGCATCTTTATATAATACTATATATATATATATATATGTATATATTTTTAATCCCTCTTTGGATTAAAAATCAAGGCAACTTTTTAAACTTAAAAAGATTAGAGAATTTATTTTATTAAATACAGATAATATATGAAAATAATATCGATTTAATATTAATATTTTTTGTCGTATAAAATTTAATAAAATACATCCTGTTTGTATCTCTGATTATTAATAACTTCGTATTATCAGATGTTTTTTCAGATGGTGAAAGTATTAAGATGATGATAGTGTTAAGAAAGGTAAGAATATATTAATTGGATGAATGAAAAATCTTGGAATTCGTAAATAGCATTAATCGTCCAATTTTTTAATATACTTTGTTAGGCAAGGAAAATAACAGCAAACCTGGATATATCTATATATATAATATATATACACATACAAATTTATATATATATATATATATCGTAATTGATCGTAGGCACAAAGGCTTCTATTTCTTCTCGTTCGTCGTTCTCGGTCCCAGTAGTTGCGCCTTAGAGGGAAGATGAGCGCAAGGTCGTGCGGTGCTCGCTCGTTGTCGTGTTCAACGTGTCGCAATTACTCCCACGTCATACGTCTAAGATCCCCGGAGTCGTTCTGCTATCGGTAGATAGAGGTATGTCAAGTTTCAAGTGGGATTGAAAAAGGACGGAGAGAAATGGTAGGTAATCCAAGTAACCAAGTAGGTATGTATTACTTTTTCTTTTTTTTTTATTTTTCCCCCGAGCACGTCAGCACTGGCTTACGTCAGTTTTATCTGAAATCGTTCTCCTGCGATCGAAAACGATCCACCGATTTCATAAAAAAAAAAAAAAAAAGAAAAGAAAAGAAAAAGAAAGAAAAAGAAAAGAAGACAATTTTCCCTTCCACCTCAAGAAAAAATTTGTACTCCCGTATTTAGATTGCATTAAAAAACTTAGATTTTCTATTTATTTTTTTTTTTCTTATTTCTTTTTTTGATAGGAATTATTATAGTTGTTATTAATAACATTAAATGTTAATTAATTATAAATGATACGTATGATTTATTGTTAAAAGATCGAGAAAAGAATATTAGTTTGACTCGATCTCGTAAAATTCGATTGTAAAAGGATATTGACCAAGGGTGGTGATCCTTTGAGAGAGAGAGAGGACAGCTTGTCCTTGGTTGTCTCGCTAGATGGCGTATACTACGTTATGGTCAGGTCAACCAAGACGACAGGATCCCATAGAATCTTCGACAATGATAAAGGATTTAACGTGAAAGAACGAAAACGTTTGTTATCGGATGAAAAATCATTTCCAACTTTATGTACACAATTGTACTTTCGTCGTTATGAAAAATTCGAAGAAAGAAGAAAAAAAGAAAGGAAAAAAAAAGAGAAAGAAAAAGAAAAGAAAAAGGAGAGAAAGAAAGAAGAAAAAGTACCTCATTCCATCTTACCCCAACCTATTCCACCCCCGTCTCTTCCCGTACCAATCCCTTTTAATCTCTGACCCTTTCAAGAAGAATTTATCGATATAATTCGCGGCACTAAAATGAAAAGCATCGAATTTATCTTTAAATGCCGTTTTCATCGTGCGAATATTCTCCTCTCGATACAAACCAATGAGAAATTCACCGATCGTGCTCTACGGGTGGATTCACGATCTCTAGAAGTGTATTCCTGTTATCTCTTCTCCGTCTTCTTTCTCTCTTTTTCTCTGTCTCTCTCTCTCTCTCTCTCTCTCTCTCTTTCCTTTCTCTTTCTTTCTCCCTCACTGCCGCATATCGGAGAGTCTCGTGTCCAGTTCGCGGACCACACACGAGGAGGCGAGTGCATCGTAAGTAGCCTCTATTTCGAGAGAAAATATTATCGTAACACTGAGCGTGTCTGCACCCGTGGATATAGTATACCTGCTCGTTCCTTCGCTCCCTTCTTCGAAAGAAAGAAAGAGAAAAAGAGAAAAAAAGAAAAAGAGAGAGAAAGGGAGAGAGAAAGGGAGAGAGAGAGAGAGAGAGAGAGAAAGACAAGACCACCACTATCCCGACTTCGGAATAATATTTTCCTCGCGAACGTATCGCGCTCGTAAAGATCGCGGTCCTACGAGGATCGTCGTGTCGTTCAGGTGCATAAACGGATCGTTGCACCACTTACGGGAGGACGTGTAAGCTCTTTTCTTTCTCTCGGCCATTCTCTCCTTCTTTCTTCTATAAGCAGAGCTCCTTCTATGGAAAGACCACGCAGTGACTCGTTTTTGATGAGAAAATGTTTTTCGAGAGAAGAGTGTATTTATTGTTCTATATATATCTACCTATATATATATATATATATATATCTATCTATCTATATATATATATATATCTACCTATATATTGTTCTATATTATATCCTATATATATATATATATATATAGTACTATAGAATTATAGAATATTTTCCATAAGAAGTACGATAGAATAGTATACATAATAGAAAATAATTCATTGTATTATTGTATTTGTAGGAGAATTCGACGATAAGATATCGATCTTTTTCTCGTCGAGTGGTCACTCGAAGGAAATGTCACGTGTCTATTCGTTCGTCGTTTATCGTCGAAGAAATCGTTTTGGGTGTTCAGGTCGAGTAGCTACCATGTATTGTCGCGGATGGACGTGACAATTATGAGAATAAAGCGAGCATCACCGCGATTCATTGTAGTTCCCTTTCTTTGGAAACTTTGCAAAGAAATACATCGTTCATACGATTCGCTCGAATCCTCCTACTTTTTCTTCGAGCACGATCTCTCCCTCCCCCTCTTTCTCTTTCTCTCTCTCTCTCTCTCTCTCTCTCTCTCTCTCTCTTTCTTTTTCTCTTTTACAAATGCGAAATTTATCTTGCGATCTGGAACTCGACTTAGTTGGTAAAGGACCCTTCTTTTTCAAGCGATGATTTTGACTCCATTGTCGGCTTCGAACCAGTCAACCGAGTCGGTCATTGTCGAAGCCACAACGAAAATGGACGTTTTAGTTTCCTTCGATAAACCCAAGTGACGTTTTCTTCTACTCCGTCTTCTTCTTCTTCTTCTTTTTCTTTTTCTTCCTCTCCTTGTTCATCTTCTTCCTCCTGGTCTTTCTTCTCTTATATCTGTACTCTCAAGAGACAATCCTTTTCTATTTTGTTTTCCTTTTTCCTTTCTTTTATATTCCTTTCAAATTTTATCTCATCCCATGGGAAAATGAAACTTTTAAAATGAAATTCATGACATTTCGTTCTTTTGTCGAATTTATATATATATATATATAATCCCTTGTCTAAGAAATCACTGGAGAAATTATCAGTTTTCAATTAGCTTACCTCTTTTCAGTTCCCTTCCACCCTCGTTACACGTACCCTACCCATCTACCTACCTAACTATCTACTTAACTACCTACCTACCTACCTACCTACCTATCTACCTAACTATATACCTACCTACCTATCTACCTAAACACGTTTAAAGCTCAACAGTTATAAAGTTCTACCTCTCGTCGAATCTACTAGTCGAACGAGCTATTCATCATGACCTTGTTAATTTCTAGTTATGAATCGACGTCAGGGTGACTACCGATGCCGACCGGAATGTCATTAATAAGAGAAGAGGCTAGGCTGTTAGAGGAGAGCCTCAGGAGTCATTGCATACGATTGCGAACGATTGGTCAGTAATCGGCATGATTAATCACATCGAGCATGTTCCAAGGCAAAGGTGGAGTGGGATGAGGTGGGGTGGGATAGGCTAAGGTATGATGCGGGAGGAGAGAGTGAGGATAAAAATAAGGAAAGAAAACAAGAAAATAAAAACAAAAAAATATCCTAGTACCTTTCTTGTCATTTTTTTTTTCCAACACAAGTTCCTTTTTTTTTTTTTTTTCTCTAGAAACGATCTCAATCGGATTTATTGTACCACCGAGATTAGTACGATTTAGACATTACGAGCTCGCCGACAATGTCGCGAGTTATTCGTTTTTTCCTGAAATAAGAAGGAAAACGTACGAAAAAAAGAAAAAGAAAACGAAGTTAAGAACGCCAGAAAGAAAAAGAAAACGATCATAGAAGGCAGCTTTAAGGCCGTCTGGTCAGTCACGCTCTCTTTACGTCGGTACTCTAACGGGTGATCGAAAGAACGTTAATTGCACTTGCAATGAGGACAAATGCTGCATTTACGTGTTCTTGAAAATATTATCCGTAAATACGTTTAATCGAAGGTGATATAATTTATTTATTCCTCATTGGCTTTTATTGGCCAATAAATCTTTATTCTAATTTTCAATCGAACATGCCGTTGCATATTTTTTATTTATTTATTTATTTTTTTTTGTTCCATTTACTTTTAACAAAATCCGATTTAGGTCATCTTGATATTGTTTAAACGATCCACATATTGAATGAATTCGTCCAAAAGATTTTCTAAGATTAAAATCGGGCATTTCATCTTAGAAAATAAAACGATCGAAATCTTTTTATAGTATCCAAACTATAAAGGGAGAATATGAAAGTCGAAGCGTGAACATCTGTCGTGAACATTGTCGGCCATCGACAACAACTACGTGTCATTAACGACGTATGGTAAAAACGTGCTTAGAATCGTGTCTCTCTTTCACGCGCACACATAGAAAAAGATACGGACACGGACACGCTCATCTTATTCTCTTTTTTTTCGTATGGTAACCATGAAATCCCGAGGATCTTGTTATGCGTAACCGAGTAAACGGAAGTGACATACAATGGCGGGTTTGCCCTCGAATAGGATAGAAAGGTAGGAGGGTTGTCCCTTAATCTGACGTCGCACATAAATTCGCGGGAACGAGTCAGTTTTCTAGCGAACAAATCCGGGAACCGCATCTAAAAGGGTTTCGCCAGATGTTCGATGGATACCATCCAATTCCTTAAACCCTTACCTTCGATGGGTTTCTGTGGTGGTACCTGTAATTTAATTCGATGTCGTTGCTTAAAGACTTTTCTCTTTTTTCTTTTGTTTTCTTTTTTTTCTTTTTTTTTTTTTTAACATTTTCTACAAACAAATATCGATTAAACACTCGTGTTATTTCTCATCGTCGATAAACATTGACGGATTACATCAGTTATCTTTTTATCGTTTTTGCTTTTTAATCGATTTCATTGTGAAAACTCGAAACGAAGGGATAAAAGAAGAACTCGGCGATCGGTAGTCAACTACCGGAGGCCAATGCTTCGCGACGACCGAGTGTCCTTGAATTAAAATGGTAATAGAAATGTACGATTTGAATTGCGAATGTCATAGCGTGAGCGCGCGCGCTCGCGCGCCCGCGTCGGCCAAGAGCACGGGATATGTATATGCTAAGCAGCGTCTTGTTTTGAATTTAGAACAGGCGCCATCTTGCCGGCGAGTGGTTTGCTCTTTGCCCCCTTCCAGCTGGTAATTCGTGCCGAAGATCGGTCCAACCAATGGGGATGCATCGTGGAAACCACGCGTATACACCACGTTAGAACTGTTATACTCTTAGATAGAAGCAATCTTGGTATGTGTACCTATACCTACCTATTTCAGTACAGCCAGCAGTACCTGTACCTTTATTCGTGACAGGCAGTAGCAAACTCATTAACCTCAGCCTCGTCTACGACCCTCTTCCGTACTCTTCCGACCCTCCTTTCTTCCTTTTCTTCTTCTTCTTCTTCTTCTTCTTCTTCTAGTACTCCTTCTTCTTCTTCGCTTACTCCTTCTTTTTCTTCTTCTTTTTTTCTCTCTCTCTCTTTCTCTTACAACGCCAAGGGCACCGCCGTTCTTACCAACACGTATTTTAGTCATTCCCTTTTATACCCAAGAAAAGAAAGTGTCCAGCTCGTAGAACGATTTTGTCGTGGATGGAAAATAAAGTTATCTAAGCTTACAGCTATGAGAAGAAGCGACAGAAAAAGAGAGAGAGAGAGAGGGGGGGGAGGGCAGAAGGAGGGGAAGGGGGAAAGCTGAACGGTGTCAAGGGAAAAGCCGATTTTCTCCGATATACCTTGTATTCTTTTTCTTTTTTTTTCTTTCTTTCTTTTTTTTCTCCTTTTTCGTTTTTTCTTTTTTTTCTCCCCCTCCCCATCGAATTTTTGCAAAAGATACTCTTGAAACTTTTTCTCAGAGAATCTTAAAAACATCGTTGACAATTAGAGAGCAGGGGAACTTTCACGACGGGCGTTCTTCTATCCTTTGTTTATCTGGGATAAATAGAGAAGAGAGGATAGTAACGTTGAGATGAGACAGAGAAAGAGAGAGAAAGAAAGGGAGACAGAGAGAGAGAGAGAGAGAGAGAGAGAGAAAGAGAGGGGTGAGGGAGATGAATTCTTGTTCGGATCTTATAGGCACGAATTACGACCATTCCTCCCCACTCCCCACATCCTTTTGTCCGGACCTTTCTTCACGCGCTCATATTATACGCTCACCTAAGTCAACAGGTATCCCTAAAACGACTACCTACCCCCCCCCCTCGCTCTCTCTCTCTCTCCCTCTTTCTTCTTTTTTTTTCCTTTCTTTCTCTCGTCGCATTCTGAATTATTTTTCGATATACATATTAAATAGAATATTTCAATCGTAATAATAAATAAGTATAAATAATTCGTGTAAGAATCGAAGTTATTTTTTTTTTTTTTTTTTTTTTTTTTTCATTCAAAACGTTTTTTTATTTCGCGACTTTTATTACCAGATTTCCGTGTTTATCAGTCATGGCCGACTGAGCGCGACGGGAAACGTATAAATGATATTTGTCCGAAATATAAATATCATAGTGAAACAAGGAAGGAAAAAAAAGAAAATCAGAATCGTATAACGATTAACGCACCTGGTACATATAGTTTATAGTAATTGCTAAAAAAAAAAGAAAGTTTCAGGGTGGAGCCGATATACGTGGTGAGCGCGAAATGCGGATGATTTCAATTAACGGCCACGGCACAAGTACGTGTCTGAATCTCTATCGTTAACTCTAAAGCGGACACACATAACACTGGCATGTGCATATTTGTGAGTACCAAGAGATCGAAATTGACCGACGTAATCGAGATGTTGAATCTAAGAACGAATGGTTAATTTTAATTATTTTCCATGGGGGTTTAATAGGACGTTGTTGCGCAAACCCTTTAATAAGACCAGAATTGAGAAGATCGAATTTTACGATCCATCTAGAGGATCTCATTTAATCTCTCGTGCAAATTAGAGTTCGCATGATTTTTCTCTCCTTTATTTCTCAATTCTTTCGTTTTCTTTTCTTTTTTTTTTTCTCTTCACTTTCATAATTTCTAGAGCATATATATTAAAGACGTAATATACATTTTAGAAAGAGGAATAGCTAAAAAAAAAAGAAGAAAGAAAAAGAAAAGAAAAAAAAAAAAAAAAAAAAAAGAAGAAAAAAAAGATCAACTGCTCGTAAAAGAAAAGCGCATAAACGAAGCGGCAATTAGATCGTCGTTTTATCAACGACGAGAGAGAAATCACTTCCGCATAGATGGAAACGTAGGAAGATATCGATGCGAGTCTCTGATAACGGCGCGGCCTCGTGTGTGGATCGTTGTTCGCGATCAATAGATCGCTGTACCGGCGGGATCGCCGATCTGGCGATCTAGCAGCGGGAGATCGTGTAGCGATCGTTCGTTCCGCGATCGCGCACAATACGAATCGTACGTTCCGGGGTCGTACCGGGGGCGACAGTCCACGTATACTACTTCGAATCCGTGAGAAGTGCGCGGCACTATGATCTTCGATGACCGCGCGTGCGCTCTTATACCCCCTCTATCTCTTTTTTCCCCCTTCTCTTTTATTTATTATATGTATATGTCGTGTGTGCCGAACCGATGTCACACCAAAATTTACGAGTATAGTTAATTTTATATTTATTATTTATACCCTTATCCCGATTTGCATGCAACGATTGATTATTTTCTTTGTTTCGCGCTTTTTCTTCTTCTCTTTTTTCTCTATCCTTTCTTCCTTTTTCTTTCTTCTTTTTTTTTCAATACGTTACAATTATAATAAAATGTACTATAATACATGATACTTTAATACGAAGTATGATTTACGTGGAATTCCCAAGGAATTTTGAGGAACATGATTATTTGCCCGAACAAAATGAGTCGGACAAAAGTATATCGGAATTTTTGTATAGATGATAAAACGCAATTGATCCTTATAAATAGATTTAAAAGAAAATATTGTCGGAACATACATACATACATACATACATACATACATACATACATCGACGGAGCGCGAAAGGCATGCGATGGAGCTGGCATCTGTAGAGTTGCGGGATATTATATAGCTACGAGCATGTCCGACGTCTAAGCGGCGCATGCACCTATTTCATGTGTATGTAACTATATACATTTATATATATATATATATTATATATGTATATATATATATATGTACACACACACACACACCCATATATATATATATATATACATATATACAGATAGCTAGATGCATCCACGTTGCACCTATCGAGAGAACGAAATAATGTAAAGATCGTTGGACGGCGGCAGCTGCCGCCTTGTGTGCGCGATATCAAAGGATTTGCTGATTCAGTGCCATGGAACGAAAGGAAGTCTCGTTTCTTAGCTAAGATTCGAAACGTCGATCGATCATCGAGGGCGTAACTTCTCGAGCCACGTACACTTACACACGTATGTATATAGGTACACCAGATATATATATATATATGTATATATTATATATATACGTGACTATGTCGAAGCTCTATATATATATACACATAGATCACATAAGTTGGACCTTTCTCGCTCTTGAGAATTTTCAGAACTGACACTGAGATTATACCGAAGATTTATTTCGTTCGGAATTACAGGGTCTGCCAATAAAAAAAAAAAAAAAAAAAAAACAGAAAGAAAGAAAAAAAAATGAAAAAAAAGAACAAAAATAAAAGAAGAAGAAAAAGAAAAGGAAGAAGATTCCGCTCTTCTTTCTTCTACGCGTAGAACTATGATGAGTGTAGAACGTTCGACTTGGTAAACTATAAGATCTGTAATTTTAACCCATTATTTGGAGCGAGAGGGGAAAGTCGAACTAAGCGAGTAGAAACGCTTAATGCGTACTCTGTTTCCCCTTTTTATTTCTTTTTTATCTTTTTTTTCCTTTTTTTTCTTTTTTTTTTTTCCCCCAACTGACACACATTCCAAGATCTAACAAACAAAGAGAGAATCCGTACGTTCCATGGTTATCTTTAAATTCTTAGCACTCGTGCATGTACTTACGCACTCTCGTTCTCTTTCAAGATATCAACATTGAAAATCTTTCGTATCTAAAAAATTGCTAGTGGAAAAAAATCTTTTTTTCTATTTTTTTTTTCTTCTTCTTCTTCTTTTTATAATAGAAAAGCAAACGAAAGATTTGAAAAATTGGCGAGAAAGAAGAAAAAAAAAAGGATCTATCCGTTTGTGTGCACAAACGTACAGTGCAATCTAACAATGATCTCCTATTTCACCAAGAATGGATTCGGATTTCTCTCTCTCTCTCTCTCTTTCTTTTTCTTCTTTTTTTTCTTTCTTTCTTTCTGTAACGTGAAAATTCGTTTATATTATATTATATTATATTATATTATATTATTCGTGAACCGCAGGAAAACGCAGATGTTAAAGGGAACACTAACATATTGAGTTTATCGAATGTAGCTTGTTTCACGATCTCGTTGAGATCCTTCCTGGCAGTTTGATCGTTTCGCAATGCGATTTATCTTGTGTTTATCGTTTATTTATATCTTTTTTCTTTTTCCCTCTCTCTCTCTCCCTCTCTTTCACTTTTTCTCTTTCTCAGAGAACGACAAGAGACGACCAGGTTGTGATTCCGATAGCGTGAGAGGAGTCTGTCGATCTTTATCTTAATTTTGTATTGTGATCGGTCGAACGGGCGGGACCCGGTGTACACTTTCGTTTCTCGATACATACCGATATATATATACATACATACATAGATGCTTAGAATTT
>NC_140824.1:982500-1040000 GCF_050613455.1 Vespa mandarinia
CCATCTCTAGTTTATTTTCTCTTCTTATTATTTTTATCATATTTCTTCTTGTTTTTTTATTTTTTTTTTTTCATTTCTTTTTTTTTTCCTTTCTTTTTGCGTGACGAAGCCTAAAAATATTTCCCACGAATGGTGACGCTAGTTTCTCGAGACGTAGTTTAAGGAAGCAAAAATGATCGCACCTGTCGTCTTCGACGATCCGCACGGTTGTCCTTCCTTCTTCTTTTCCTTCCTCCTCCTCTTCTTCATCTTCTTCATCTTTTTCATCTTCTTCATCTTCTTCTTATTTTCATTTCCTATTTCTTTTTCCCTTTTCTTCTTGTTCCCTTTTTTTTCGTTTCTTTTTTTCCTACGAAAAAGAATGTTCCACGGGGATAAATGTACTCGCCCGTTCACTGTCGAACGCACAACATATTTTATGTTTGTGTGCATTAAAAGTGTGTGAGTGAAAAAGGAAAGTCTAATATAATGCAGACCGAGCCAAGTACTCAACCTGGACTTTTTTACGTAGAGCTACAGTACGCTTAGAAATAGCTTGTGTACTTAAGATGGAGTGACATTAAAAAAGAAATAAAAATTAAAAAGACGAAACAAAAAAATAAATAAAAAAAGGATACAAGCGAAGGAGAAAGTGTAGGGAACAACTCTGCAACATTTAACGAGCGTCAAATTTATTTTCAAATATCTCAAACGAGATTATAGATAAACTCGGTTAATACGAAATACTCAAACGGTTATTGAACACTTTCGATTGTATTATTGACCGGTTTGGGTGCGGGTAAAAAAAAAAGGAAAAGAAAGAAGAAACAAAAAAAAGAGGAGAGAGAGAGAGAGAGAGAAAGAAAAAAATAAAAAAACAGAAAGAAAGGAAGATAAAAAGAAAGATGTTCGTGCTCGCACGTTCACTTTCGAACGCACAGGTATTTTATGTTTCGTTTGAAACTGTCCGTCCGAGGGCTAAAAAAAGGAAAGTCTAATATAATGCAGGTCGAGTCAAAAACCCAACTGAGACTTTTTACGTGTGTAGCTACCGTCCGCTTAGAGCTCGGACGAAGTAGAATAAAAAAAAAAAATATACGAGCGAAGGAGGGAGAGAAAAGAAGAAGAAAAAAAAACAAAAAAAAGAAAAAGAAGAAAAACCCGTGCTACGCGTTTTACAAACGTCGAATATAATATCAAATCGAAGAGAAGGTGATTTAAAAATGGATAAAACTTACAAAATAGATAGTCGATTGATAGTTGAAAATAATAATGTATAGTCAACTTCGAATTTGAAATTATTATTCCATAGCATTTCCACGTTCTTTCGTTTCGTTGTTACTGGTGTTGGGTGTGTGCATGAAGAAGAAGAAAAAAAAAAGAAAAAATAAATAAAAAGAAAATAAAAAAGGATGAGGAAGAAAGGATGAGGAAGAACCAAGAGGAAGAAAAAAAAAAAAAAGAAATAAAGAAATGGTGAAAAAATGTTTGGTTCTTTTTACCTAAAGAAAAATACTTAAAAAAGAAAAAAAAAAAATAACAGACCATCCATCATCTGGTTGTTGCTAAGTTTTTTAAAACATATATATTTGGTTTAACCAATTTTAAGAACCTCTATAACGATTCATAACGATTACGATTTATACACAGGATCTGCTTTTTATCATTGCTTATAATTTTTACGAAGGTACCATTGAACAGGCTATTGTAAAAAAAGACGCGAGAGAAAATAAAAGAGAAAGTAAAAAAAGAAAGAGAGAGAGAGAGAGAGAGAGAGAGATAAAAAAAATAAAAAAACGATAGTTAGAAATATAAAATGAAGAGAAATATAAAGAAAGCAAAGAAAAAAACCAGTCCTCTAATCCTACGAGGCATTACTCGAAGCATTACAGGGAAAATTTTTTTTTTACGATTGTATTTAGCCCACGAACTATCGTTTTTTCTACCTCACGATACTTTTCCTTTTTCTATTTCACCTTTTTTTTCCTTTTTTTTTTCTTTTTTTTTTTCTTTTTTACAAGGTCATCTCTACGGTTGTTACATTTTTATGGAGCATTTTCCTGCAGATCTTCGTCGTTGTTGTCGTCATCGTCGTCGTCGCCATCGCCGTGGCCATAGAGTACACAAAATAGTCATCGTCGAACCCTTGGTCGGTCCGAGGAATATGTGTCAAGTCGTAAAAAACTTGGACAAGCTTAAAGAAGGGTTCCTTCCTTCAGAGAAGAGAGAAAAAACGGGAGAGAAAGAAAGAGAGAGAGAGAGAGAGAGAGAGAGAGAGAGGAAGAGGAAGGGAAAGGAAGAAAGAAAAAGAGAGAGAAAGAGAGGTATATAGTTTCCCTTATTTTTTACCGTTAGGTACTTTCCAATTCTTCCTGTAAAAAACGATAATTGTATTCACTCGGCTCTTGTCATATTTTTTTTTCTCGTCCTTCGAGATTTTTGCTCCTTCGAAGTTTTATCGTTTAATTCTCGACAATTTTTTAATGACGCTGAATTCAAGGTTAAAGTTTATAAAAAAAAAAAGGAAAGAAAGAAAGCAAGAAAGAAAGAAAAAAAGGAAAGAAAAAAAGAAAAAGAAGAAGAAGAAAACACGTATCCGTCCATAAATCCACACGATCGTGTTTTCTCTCTATCTTTCTCTCTCTCTCTCTCTCTCTCTCTCTCTTTCTCTAAAGAGAAAAAAAAAGAAAAAGAATTCTAGTTCTATTCGAGGAGTGAAAGCTAGAGAGGATGGGTGAAGAAGGGGCGGATAGAAGAAGAAGAAGAAGAAGAAGACGAAGAGAAGAGGAGGTTAGAGTTGAAAGAACGAAGGAACGAAATGACGTAGCGTTTATGCAAAAGGCGCGTAAACGTTCGTTTTGTTGGTCGAATTAGCCCGACGTGGTCTTTCTGCGGTAGGGGTAGAAGTGGACGTATGTAGGAAAGAAAGAAGAAAGAAAGAGAGAGAGAGAGAAAGAGAGGGAAAGAGAAAGAGAAAAAGAGAAAGAAAGAGAAATGGAGATAGATAGTAAGAGTGGGGATACCTACGAGTCATCCTCTAGCGGAGGGTGATTTTTGCATGTCACGTGGGCAAACGGGCGCATAGTGAATGCCCGTCGTTAGGGCCTCGTTGTGCCACGATGAGTCGGTTTCACGCAACGATACCGCCCTAAAAGATCGACCGTATCACGAGAAAGAAAAAGAGAGAAAGAAAGAGAGGGAAAAAGAGAGGTAGAGTTAGTGAAATATATATATATATATATATAGAGAGAGAGAGAGAGAGAGAGAGACTCGCTCCACTTTGAGCCCATATGAAGGGTGTCTCGATCTTTTCGTGAAAGAAGACGAATGAAAGAATGTGTTCGAGGATTCATAGAGATCGCGACTCAGCATTCAGAAAGAAAAAGAAGAAGAACAAAAAGAAATAAATAAATAAATTTCCATAGCTACAGCTATAAATATTTAAACGATTCTTAGAGCTCGCTATATAAAAAACATACATATATATATATATATATATCCTCTTAATAATCGTATTGACTTTTCTGAGAAGATCGAAGAACGATCGTGTCGCGAAATATCGCGTATCATAAACAACGCGGTTGGATCGATCTTATCCATACCATAAGAAGCTTTTTAAAGGTGCACGTGACATATTACTCGCGTATCTAAGCATAATGGCTAGGTCATGGAAGATGAAGTTGGATAAGGATAAGAGCTTTAAAGTTCAACCCCTTATGTCTCTCTCTCTCTCTCTCTCTCTCTTTCTCTCTTTGTCTGTCTTTCTCCAGTTCAATAGGAGAAGAAAGAGAGCACGGTGGTATCGACTGGACGAGTAAGAAACAGGAGTATGCAGAAAGGATCGTAGAGTGGATCCTCCTTCTTCCTTCGTCTTTTCCTCCCCTCTTTCTCTTTCTCTCTCTCTTTCTCCTCTCTCTCACTCTCTCTCTCTCTCTCTCTCTCTCTCTGCCTATCTATCTCTCTCTTTACCCGTCGGCAATCGCTCATTCGGGATCACGGTATATCACGCTTCATATAGAATGCCGGTAAGCCGATAAATTATTGACCAAGCAGTGCCATCGGTAAGTCCATCTACACGGGAGAGACGATCGACCATACGAATCCCGTTCGCGGCAATGATGAATCCAATCATAATTTAGTTACATCTTATTAGACTCCTACCGCGCTGGCTCACCGTGAGACCGGCAGGTATATAACGTTCTTAATCCACGAAATGCATCTCGCTCGCGCTAACCCACCCCCCTCTCCCCGTTCTTCTTCTTCTTCTTCTTTTTCTTGCTAGAACGAACGAACGAACGAACGAACGAATACACGGACGAATGGACGGACAGACGAATGCCAACGGAGAGTATCCTTCTTCTCTCTATCCTTCCTGGATCCTTCGTGTGGGGACGCCTTGGCTATTCAAGACTTTGATCCTTTTCTCTACGATTCTCTCTCTTTTGATATCGTACGAAAGATTTAAGAGCTGTTCTATTTCTCGATTTTCAATTTTAATAATTAAATTTATTAATCAACGATTAATATATCGTTCGGTACCGGGTAATCTTTGAACGTTTATATTAAAAGCCGAAGAAAAAAAAGGAGTATGTATATGTACCTATGATTTTCACTCGCCTATTCCCATATATTTTATATATATATATATAATGTATATGCACATATATGTAAATATCATAAACACGCATTTATTTTGATATTCCTATATTGGTGAGAAAGAGAGAGACAGAAACCTCAGCCTGACTCATGGATTTTATGGGCCGCGACCCTACATTTCGCGGTTCTCACGCTGGCTTAACGTAGGAATGTTTAAAAAAAAAAAGTCGTTCCTCATTAAACGAACTGGAACGGAATTCCGGAACGGTACTGTGAATACCAAACATGCGCTAATGTTAACTAGAAGTAATACAGATTGTGCATCGCGTGTTTTCACCGTGGCCTCCCGTGCGTGTTTCCCTCTGAGGAATAAAATACCATGTGAGAGTTTCGGTATATATCTATCTAAAAGTACTTACTTACCAATCACAATCTCTGTAAAGATACTTAGTTACGTAGCCATTCGACAACGGTGCTTTCTATGGAGATAAAACTCATCATCTCTGAGAAAATTCTATGGATATTAATCCGATTTCTTCTAGCGTTTCAAAAAGGCATATCGATTTCTATTTTCCAATTAGCTTGAGGAAACAATACGTTGTACATAAATCCTGTAAGTGTCGGATCGTAAAAACTAAAAATGACATTGTTTAAATGTTTATGGAGAAGTAGGAGAGAGAGAGAGAGAGAGAGAGAGAGAGAGAGAGAGAGAGAAAGAAAGAAAGAGAGGAAAGAAGAAAAGAAAAAGAACTGTACGAAGTTCAGAACAATGACAGAAACAAATTTGTCGTATGCATGGGCACGTTTTAACTATCAATGGTCTATGGTAAAACGTACGATCGATAGAAGTATTCTAGCGTGATTACTTTACGGAACTACTTACTACTTGCTTGGTTGTTTGTTTGCTTGCTTGCTTAGTTAGTTATTTACTTACTCGACAATTTAATCTCTTATTTCTATTACCAATTTCATAATCGATATGATCGTAATCTCTCGTTCTTCCTACAAGTGTCTTTGAAAAGTCATTTCGATTCAATTAGTTAAGAAGAAGAAACATCTGTATCGTGTATATGGATGATGTATAAAGAAAATAAGAAAAGAAAAGAGAAGAGAAGAGAAGTTAAATAGAATAAGAAAAGAGGAGAAGAATGATCGTATCGTTGGTTTCATCGACATCGCTCCAATTCCTCGACCTTTCAACCCGGCCTTGTCGTTGATTTACGGTTTCAACAATTCCAACGCCGATAGCGGCACGATAGAAGAAGAAGAAGAAGAAGAAGAAGAAGAAGAAGAAGAAAAGGAGGAAAAAGAAGAAAAAGAAAAAGAAAATGAAAAAGAAGACGAAGAAGAAGAAGAAGTACTTAGAAGGATCCGTGTGCGGAATCGAGAAGAGAGTCCCGAGGATGTCGAAAGAAGAGCCGCTCCAGAATCGTGGTAGTCGTGCATCCGATAATGAGCCTCGCACGGCATTTTCGTTCCCGTGCCGCAAATAATCCCCTTTTCTACATGGGAGGCTCTCATTATCCTCCTTGAGGAGAGGATGGAAGAGGAGGAAAAAGCGTTGGACCTGCCTCGGGAACGCTAAATGAGAGGAAACTTAGTGGAAGAGAGAGAGAGAGAGAGAGAGAGAGAGATAAAGATAAAGAGAGATAGAGAATGTCGATGCTGTTTTATTTTTTTCAGAAGCTGATTGAGATCGCTAGGGATCATTTACCGGTCGACCTCTTCCGAGGCCGGACTAATCAGATCAATCAGAGGGTACGATCGCGAAATGAGTTCGGGATCATTATCCTCTCTCTCTCTCTCTCTCTCTCTCTCTCTCTCTCTCTCTCTTTCTCTTTCTTTCTTTCTTTTTCCTTTTCTTCAGGTGTATCTCTTTCTACGTCCCTCGTGACCACAAATCGAATCGTGAAATCAATTTCAATTGCGAGCATTTATCTTATTGCTCGAGACATATTTTTCTGAAGAAAGAAAAAAAGAAAGAAGAAGAAAAATAAAAAGAAAATGATGTCTCTAAGGGTTCCTACCTTTTTAATTTATTTAAATTAAAAAAAAAATTATTATTAATTTATACCGCGACATATATATATATATATATATATATATATTTTTTTTGTATCGAGAAAAATTATTTATAAATGTAATCTATTTCCGTATCAACGCGACTTTTGGTCTTATGTACCTTCGGCGTAAACTTCAGTGAGTTAGTTTGATTAACGGAACAGGGCTAAATGACCTCGACGAGTTTCTTTTTTTTTTATGTTTTTTAGACGTTAGTGGTACGGTCCCTTTGATGTTCTTTTACGATTACTATTCTACACGAATCGTCTTCGTAGTTGTATGTTTTCCTCTTTTTCTTCCCTTTTTCTTTTTCTTTTTCTTTTATCTTCTTTTTCCTTTTCCTCTTTCCTTTTTTTCTTTTTTTTTTTCTTTTTTTTCTTTTCTTTTTTTAAGAGAGGGCGCGTAAAAGCGAAAGAGATAGGAAGGGATGGCAATTGAATATTCATTTGCTTTCGATACGTTCAATTACTTCCATCTGTCGACTTTCAAAACGTTTATATAAGGTGTTTAGTTCTTTTTCTATTTTTCTTTTCCTTTTTTCCTTTTTTTTCTTCTTTCGTTTTTTTTTTTTTCACTTTTTACGATACCAGAAAACATTAAGAAATCCTAATATTGACGTAACATTTTACGTAACGTCAGCATTTACTACGAATAATACGATTTAATGGAAAAATATGTTCATTATCATGAAACAATTTAACCATTCGTTTACTTAATTAATATTCCGTTATAATCGACGATATTTTTTTAATAAAACGATTTGAAGATCGACGAAAGTTCATCAATTTTGTTTTAATCGATTATCGAGCGTAATATTGATTTCGAAGGAAATAAATTCATCCGTAAAGATTTTATTCGATTAGAAGTTATCATGACACCCTGTATATTACTACTTAAGTCCGAATGCTTCCGTGTGGCGCGAGTAGCCCATTCATTATCGAGAATCGCGTGATTTCACGCGCACGCCTCTCTCTCTCTCTCTCTCTCTCTGACACTTCGCCCGTGTCCTCTTCTTTATCCTTCGTGACGAGAGGAACACGTGCACGCATTCGCCTTAGAGTGAATCCAAGTGTATCTACGACACGACACATTCATTGGTCGTCGTAGATATAGTTGGATATGCGACACAACCGAAGGTAACTCGTCACTTGTTCATACTATCACTCTCTATCCTTAACACGCAAAAGTTTATGTATGTGTGTGTGTGCGTGTGCTAATGATCCTAATGATTTTTTGAACGCTTCTAATGACACGTAAGTAGAAGAAAAAGAAAAAAGGTAGAGGAGGAGGAGGAGGAATAGAAGAAGAAGAGAAAAAAATAATACACGTCACGATATCGTCACTTAACATTCGCCATTATTGAAAATTATTTTCTTTTCTTTTTTTCTTCTTCTTTTTCTTTTTTCTTCCTCTTTGTTTCTTTTTTCATTTTATTTCTTTATTTTTATTCGGTTTTTTGTTTTCTTTTTACTTTTCTTTTTTTTTCCTTTTTTTTTTCTTAAACTCAAAGATCATATATCAGTAACCAATAAAAGAGACGTTTTGCCTCTTCGGATTCTCACGATCGATCATCGAGTAATCTGAAATAATTAACTAATACATTAAACAAGACGAAGGCGGAGCTTCTGTCTGTCTGTCTGTCTGTCTGTCTGTCTTCCTTTCTGAAAAACTTGTTTATAAACACGTTTGTAAATTTTTACTGTTTATATTTAGCTGACCGATCGTATATACTGATCGATTTTTAAAAGAGGGATTGTTTTTCTGTGATTAACGTCTTGAGAATTTACGTCGTGTTAAAGTAGAGAAGGACAATGCGTTCCGAGATAAGATAATAGTAAATAATACTTCTTTTTTCTCTATTTTCTTTTTCTTCTTCTCTTTTTCATTTTTTTAATCATTCCTTCCCCGATCAAGTTCGCCCATAATATCTCTCCTCTAGCTCTTTTCTTACTTTTCTTACTTTTTCTTTTAAATTACGTTAGAATGACCACCGTAAACGTATTTTTAAATCGTCTAAAAGTTGTCATGTCTTTTCTTTTTTTTTCTTTTTTTTTTTTTTTCTTTCTTTTTCCTTGTACAGTGTCAAAGATAGGAGTGGTCGTCCAACGAGGTGTTTTTTCTTATTTCTTTTCATCTTTTTGCTCAAAAAAATAAAAAACTCACGTATACAAAGAGAGAGCAAAAAATAGAGATAGATGGATAGAAAAAGAGAGAGAGTGAGAGAGAGAGAGAGAGAGATCGATATTTCGCACAAAATGTGCTGAAAAATTTTAGCCCGCCGGCAGTAAAACGTTCCCAAGCAAAGGCTAGTTCAACTACCACAACTAGAAATCATCGTAGAGGCCGGCCAAGAGACTGTATGCCTTCGACGTTAATTTATTACCGTGCTACTAAGCGCGTTCGTTCCTAGGTACCTACTACGAAATGCCTTTTTTTTTGTGTGTGTGTGTTCTTTTTTTCTTTTTCTTTCGTTATATACATATAGACATTTGCATAGATCCTCTACGACGTCACGGCATTTCGCCGGGTGCCACGACGATTATCATTCGCAAAGTTGTAGTTATAAATCGAGCGTTGCGAAATCAACGATAGATTTTCCTCGATCTTAGGAAAATCTCTTTAAACGACTTATTGATGTTCTTGTCCGTTTGTGTTTGTTCGTGTTTATTCTCGCGTTTGTGTATCTGTATGTAGGTGTGTGTGTGTGTGTGTGTGTGTATGTACACCTATATGCACGTGAAATATTAAACCGAGGAATATGAAGGCATACAATTTTCATTTTTCTTTTTCTCTTATCGATTTACTTAAAATGGAGGAAAAAAAAACACGTTGATCGTATTCGTTCAAACAAGAGGAAAAAAAAAATATTAGATCGCCGTTTAGATATTCAAAAGAAATTCTTTTTCGATTTGTCAATCGACTTACCTATATGCTACATATATTATCACGTGTACGATAGTGAATTTCTCGAATAAAATTTCATTCGTTCGTTCTTATATCGTAAAAATATCGTAAAAATTATTGAATAGATAAATAATTAAATACGATCTTTATTTACAATAATCGTACGAGATATATATATATATACATATAATGCATATAAGGTATCTATAGTTTTTGTAATAAAAACAATTATACTTAAATTATTTGAATGGCTATGGTGTAAAGTTAAAACGATCTATGATTTTAAGGAAAACAAGAATGTCCATTATTTTCCTATGTAACGGTGACGTTAGAAATGATTTGTACATCCACATGACATTAAAAAAAAAAAAGAAAAATAGAAAGAAAAAAAAAAGGAAGAAACGAATTTAAAGTTGAAATAGACGGAAAGAAAGAAAAAAAAAAGAAGAAAAAAGAAAAAAAAAGAAAAAAGAGAGAAAGAGAGAGAAATAGGGAGAAAAAGAGGGGAGAAAGTTATACTCCAAAATTAGAGACAAATTTGTGGTTTCTACTGGTCGGAAAGAAGATCGGACGCGGACCCAGCAGAAGCGGCAATTATACGGAGCCACGTGGCAACGAAGCTGACCGGCTTTTTCGATCAACACGGTTGACCGTCGTGTATTTATATATATGTGTGCGTGTGTGAGCGTGTACACGCCTATGTATGATGCGCGTATATATATATATATATGTGTTCCATGGAAGATGATACGGAGACGACCTTCCACGTGTTCTCTTCTTCGTTCCGGTCCAGCTTGACTCTCTCCCTCCTATCTTCCCTTCCCCTCATTCCTCACCAATTCATATAGGAAATGGAGCCAGATGTTGAAATAAAAAATAACTCTTGGCGATAATCGTAGAATGAATTTTCAATATTAATTCCCAATGGATTTTCGAGCGAATTGAAATAATTTAAAAGTATATTTGTTTCCACGTACTCTGATAACTTCCGGTCGGTTTGTAAAAAGTTAAGAAAATTATTTTTCGATCTTTCGTTTTAATGATTCCGAGTTCATGCTCGATCATTCCTTCTCTTTATCGTTAAAACGAGAAAGAAAGAGAGAGAGAGAGAGAGAGAGAGAGAGAGGAAAAAGAAAAAAGAAAGATCTCTGACTGTCGAAACGATAAACGTTTTGACTCGAACACAATAGACGCATTTCGGCAGGACTTTCACACGCGTTTCTTTCAGGTCGATTCTCGTAGGCGTGGCCAAATCTCTCGCAGGTAAGTACATTCGGATTTTAAATCCTTTAATCCTTTAAAAAAGATCTAGATCTCAGTATAACGCAAAATTTTCTTGTCGATAATGACATTTTATTTATCGTGAATAAAATAAAATCAATTGAAATCAAATGCCTCGATCTTATTTCTGAATCAACTTCGATCTTATTAATCATTAAAACAAGATGAATCGTTTTCGATTTAATAGATCATTAACAAGATCAAACAATTTTTTTTTTCTTTTGTCAAATCATATATTTAATTTGTTAAATAGAGTCGCGATAGTAACAAATTTTTATTTAGTTATTATCAATCCACGGATATATTTAGATTCAATCTTTTCGTATAAAAAGTAATTTGCATATTTGAAGAAAAAGAGAGAGAGAGAAAGAGAGAAGATGAAACGAATTATATCGAATAGCTCGAAACAGAGAGTGATGCTTCATCAGTGAATGTCTTTTCGTTCGTTTTACAACATTTGACCTTGATCCTGAAATAACGATCATGAGAAGGATCAGGGCCAAGGATTTTCATGCGGTCTCTCTCTGACTCTCTCTCTCTCTCACTCTTTCTCTCTGAGAAGGATCCGATCATCGTAGCTGGGAAAATGAGAGTTTCGAGGTATCGAAGTGCCTTGGCGGCGGCAGCGGCGGTGGTGGCGGCGAGACGATGCCAGGCTGGGCTCATTTTGATTGATCGGCCAATATAGCTTGCTCGCCCCCCGCGGTTCGTGCATTACCCGGTGCGACGTGGAAAAATTGCCGGATTGAGATGCACTCATTAATAATCTTCCTTCGTGCGAGCTTACGTAGACATGTTCGTATATGTTTTCTATATGTGAATGAAAGAATCTTTACTACGTATTAGTTAGCAATTTTAATGGAACACATATCATATTTATTTATTTATATACTAAAGTTATTTTATTTATATAATAAAAATTTTTTTATATTAATTTTTCTATTAATCTATATAATAAAAAATTATATATATACTGAATGGAATAAAAACTTTGTCCAAATAATTTGTAAAAATTTATTGAATCACTTGCAATTTCAGCATGCTAAAATCATCACAAGTACGATTATCATACAGATAAAAAGGACATAGCATTTCATTTAAGAACAAAAAGAGGATCGTCTTGAAATCTCCCTATATCTCCATCCGCATAAATAGTATTTACGTCACATTATGTCACCATTTATATCATTCAAATTTTATATATAATATATAATGACCATATTATTACAAATAATAGAAATAATTTTAACGGACAAAGTTTTACTTTCAATCATTATATATACACACACACACACACATATATATATATATATAAAATAAAATTCCTGAGAACATTTCGACTAAATATATACTCAAATATATTCTCCCTTTATTATATTTTATAATTACTTATTTTTCGAATTTAAGCGAAAGATTATGCGATTTTAGACGTAAAGTAGCAATGGTTTTGGTTTCAGGAGGAATTTTACGAGGTTCTTCGTTCTCCCTATCTTTCTTTCTCTCTTTTACACGGGTGTTTCTTTAAAGAGAAGAACGAAAAGAAGTTGATGGGTGGAGGGAGAGAGGGAAGAAGGGTCTTAATATCCTTTGATTTATCTCGACTGGGTCAACGTCGTTTCCACCCCTTCTTTCTTCCTCCCTCTCTCCTTTCCTTCTTTCAGCCCTCTCTCTCTCTCTCTCTCTCTCTCTTTTTCTTTCTTCTTTTTAGCACAGAACATGGGCGGGCCAATAAGTTTTTAAATAACCATAACTCCTGGTTTTATGGTTGAAACGGCG
Source organism: Vespa mandarinia (assembly GCF_050613455.1). NCBI lineage: Eukaryota > Metazoa > Arthropoda > Insecta > Hymenoptera > Vespidae > Vespa > Vespa mandarinia. The sequence goes on from NC_140824.1 coordinate 995,098, forward strand.
CTCAATGGTCCACCAACAACACGAGTCTTCTCTCTCTCTCTCTCTCTTTCTCTCTCTTTTTTTTCTCTTTCCCTCTCTCTTTCTCTCTCTTTTAAAGATGTCAAGAAACTGTAGCGTTTGTAAGTACTCTTGCGAATCCTGCGCGAGAGTCTCGACTCTATCGGTATAACCTCCGCCTACGTGGGTGGGTAATCACTATGTTTCTTTGAGTCTTGTCGTCGCTCGTGTTCCCGAAGGCGGGTCGAATCGTGCACGAGGTCACGAAGATTTTATAGTTTTACCACGGCCTTACCCCTTTTAATTGTCGACTAATTATTGTCCTTTTTCTCTCTCTCTCCCTCTCTCTCTATTTTTTTTTTAACGTCTCAAATATACACTTTCCTATACAACAAGCTTATATATACATATATACGTTTTATTATCCATTTATAATAAGTATTCTTATTATACATAAATATATTTATTATACATGTATAATAAGTATTTGACCTAATTTTAATTGTACATTAGTTCAATTATATATTTATTATATATAATGAGTATTGTGTATGTATGAACCAATTTTGATATATCTGTGCATAAAAATACAAGATTATATTACATAAATATAGATAAATAAAATAATAATAAATATATCATTGTAGAGATCATTGATCTTCGAAGCGAGAAAGAACAAATGTTACAACTAACAAATATCTAAATAGTAATAATAATAATAATAATAATAATAATAATAATAACAGAATTTTTATATATTTGTTTCAATAAGAATTGTGTCGTACATTAGAGAATAGAAGCTAGAACATCGTGGCGTCTTTCGTTTCGTAGGGAGAACATATTTGGCGTAGGTGTTCGTGCTCAAAGTGTTGCTGCAAAGGGATCATTAAATCATTGATCCAACCTTTCTCAATGGATCATCTTATAAACCTTACGGAAGCATAATCCTTCGTCTTTTCCTTTTTGTATTTCGATATAAGTATTATACATACACACGTGTATTAACATTTAATTTTAATTGATAATAATAACAGTAATAATAATAATAATAATATCTAATAATATCTAATAAGTTATGGCAAAAAAGGACAAAAAAATAAATAAAATATTATCATTCCAATGGAATATTTCAAATTGACACTGATATATTAAACTGCTAATTTGTTTTTAATATTAAATATATCTATATCTTTTTCATGACGATATGTTATAAGTGATCACTACTGTTTCAACGCGAAACTTAGGTCAATTCTTCAACGTAAGAACGCATTTATGAGAAATCGTTTTAACAGGCTGCTACCAGGGAATACGTGGGTGTCGTAGATATACAGAGAGGCAAAACGACCATGTGAGAATAGAACGTGTACCACTCTCACAATATCCCCTTTCCTTGTATGCGAACGCGCTTCAAAGGAGCAAAGCTCGCGTATATGGCACCCAATGAGTTTAAATCATTTCGAGCACTTCTGTTAGACTCAACCATCCTCTAACCTCTCCCGTTTTAAACGATAGAAATTGTAATGGTAACGCGCAAGGATTATTACTTGAGCTTAAATAACAATGCCAAAGTTCTTTCGCTTTTTCATCCACGATAATTCGAGTTACGACTATTGCGACATATAATTGCATTAATTTAGAAAACGCCAACGAACGTCTGTCTGATAGAACACGTGTGAAATTTACGTCTCGCTTTATTTTCGTCTATTTGCGATCATCGTTGAAAAAAATAAGAAAATAAAGAAATAAATAAAAAAAAAAAAAAAAGAAAGGATAACAAAAGAAAGAAAGAAAAATAGAAAAAAAGAAAGAAACGAAAAAGAGTAAAACGAACTTGAAAAAAAGGAGAAGAAAAAGAGAAAAAAAAGGATGTCTAAGAACGGTTAAGCTTCACTCTCTTAATCCTAACAAATCGAATTCAACCGTCACAAACGGTGAGTCCGAAGGTTCGCGGAAGAAGAGCGGAAAACATTCGAAGGATAAGAAAAGAGTAGACAGAGAGAGAGAGAGAGAGAGAAAAAGTGTGAGAGAGAGTGAGAGATGAGGGGAGGGAAATAGACAAAGAAAGATAGAAAGAGAGAGAGAGAGAGAGAGAGAGAGAGAGAGAGAGAGAAAGAGAAAAAGGCGGGAAGATATAAAAGCAGAGTATCTCAATGCCAGGTGTCAGTCCTCCCTCTTACTATCTCTCTCTCTCTTTCTCTCTCTCTCTCTCTCTCTCTCTCTCTCTCTCTCTCTCTCTCTTTGCATATAAGAAGGCGTCCAAAAGCAGTGCGTGTCATTAAAGAACATGAAAGACGTGACAAATGACAATCTGTCTGTTCTTGAATGCACATTGGCGCCCCCTATTGCTGCCTCTCGTTTGTTTGCGGTCACACATTGTCGCGAAGAGTAAGAATGAGATAGAAAGAATAAAAGAGAGACAGTGAGCGAGAGAGAGAGAGAGATGGAGAAGGGTGTATCGTTCCCGAAGAAGCAAAATTTTCTATACCATCAGTGAGATCCCTCCCAGCAAACCGAACTTTGTCGTTTCGCAATCGATCTATGGTAGTATGTAGCTCGGGGCTGTGAGAATACGATTCGGCACGGATCTTTTGGGGATGTTTTGACTGGATCGCTTGACGAGCGATTGTCCCTCATATCGACTTTTTTTTTTTCGTCCTTTCGAGTACCCACTCTTCTCTTCACCGTTCTCTTCCCTTTTCTAAGATATTTTTTTTAGTTATTTTTTTACACGTTTCTTTTCTCTTTTTTTTTAATTCTCTCTCTTATGGACGTAAATCCTTTTGCCAGGGAATACTGTTATCCATAAGATTTCTTTATTTAATACAAAGATTTATTCTATCTCTTCCCTTTCGACGCTCCACCCTATTGTCGAAGAACATCGTCGTAGGTGGGCAGTAACAATCATCGTGTTAACACGCTAGAGGAGAAGCACGAACCCATAAGGAGTATAATTGTGAGGATATGGGGATGGAGGAAGGGGTTGGTGGGGAGGGTAGAACGGCAGGAGATCCTGGGTGAGCCCACAAGGAGAAGAACGATAGAAAAGGATTTACGCGAGTAGGCTGTCTCAATCCGCGAGCTACCATTTCGCAATTACGCGGCTCGGAGAAGCGCCCATTTAATTCTCGGACGGTTTTATCCTACCGTTGGGAAGTTAACCCAAGGAATTGTACTAGGTTGGTAACGTAAGGGCCGATGTGTAACGGGAGGCATGTTAACACGGATCGCCCGCTAATCGTTCACGTTTTCGCCATAAGCTCTGATTCACTGCCGGCGCCGCTACTTTACGGCATTGTTCGACGCTTCGCTCTTCGGATCGCTATCTTAACTAGCCTCGTGCGCTGCACGGAAGCTGAGGAGGAGCTGTTTCAGTAGGAGGGAGCCAAACGGAGCAACTTCGATGGCTGCTGCTACCTCTCGTAGAGACATCGTAGACTCTCTCTCTCTCTCTCTCTCTCTTTCTATCTTTCTCTTTGTCGTGTTCTACGCCATGCTTGGCCACGGCCTCTACGTGACGGCAGTAAAGTAAACTTAGCATCCTGAAGCTAAGATGCGGCAGCAGCAACAGCATCAGCACCACCACCAGCAGCAACAACCGAGTAGCGCGGAAAACGTTTAAGATCGGGACTCGATAGGCGACCGCTCGAGACTCTTTTCTTCTCCTCTTTTCTTTCTTACTCTTTCTCTCTTTCTCTCTTTCTTTCTTTCTTTCTTTCTTTCTTTCTTTCTTTCTTCCTTTCTCTTTTATCTTCTCTTCTTTTCTTCTTTACGAGGAGGAAACGATCGAAGGTGCGAAGAGACAGAATTGGTGAATTCGAATGCCTTAGGAAGAAGAACCCCTTGGATAACAAGCGAAGATTTACTCGCTGTCTTTGTTTACTTTTTATGGAATATTATTACTTTTTTTTTTTCTTGTCTTTTTTTCCCCCCTTTTTTTTCTTTCTTTTTTCTTCCTTCAAACCTACTTGCAATTTTTCGAAGTGCCCTTACCAGAGTTTAAAGGCCGACGATACAAACAGGCGAGACAAACGGAACAAACGGCGGAACGATCGTATCGATCTTCATTACTTGTCGATCAGACGTCATCCATCTTCCTACGTACAATCTGTATTCAAAGAGTCGACGCGAGGAAAGCCGATAATTTTGCCGAGATCGAGTCATCCGTCTAGTTTAATATCGACGTTGATCGGACTCGAAACGTATTTATTTAATGGAAAAGTAAATAATCGTTGAATGAATTTCTTGATCGATTTATCTCTTACGTAAAGAGCGAACGAATTTTTTTTTCCTTTTCATTCTCTCTCTCTTTCCCTCTCTCTCTCTCTCTCTCTCTCTCTCTCTCTCTCTCTCTCTCTCTCCTCTTTCTTTCTCCTTTCTACTTTCAATAATTTTTATTTAGTTTTAACTTCGTAACTAACGATCGATACGTAGGCGTAAAGAGTATAATTTATTATTTCCAATATACTATATTCGTGATTGTATCACAATAAAACCATTTAAAAAAAAAAAAGAAAAAAAAACATGAAATCGAATAGAGATCGAGACAAAAATATTTCCATAAGTTTCGTTTAATCGTACGACCGAATGTGTTTCTTTCATCGATCGATTATTACTCATTAAAGTGAAATCTTCTAGGAACGTCTAATTTGTTTCAATGTAATCGAAAACCTAAATCGTTATAAAATGTTCGGACGATAAAAAATTTAATGTCTGACAGTAATCAGATACTTTTATAAATGATGAGAAATATATATATATATATATATATATATATATATATATATATTTTTTGTTTTTTTTCGTTCTCTTCGATAGATCGTGTAGGAGCGTATGGAGATAGAAAGAAATAGAAAATAGTTACGAAGTACAAGGTGAGTCGAAAGTTCTTAAATCAATAAAAAATTTCTAGATGGGTCAAAAATTCTGTAGATATTAAAATCAGCCTAAAAAATCTCGAAGAATGGAGTAGATAATTGATTTTTTTAAATTTCTATTTAATCAGAACTTTTATTAATTATTAAAGTATTTTGTAAAATAAATGATCGATATATATAAAATATTTTAATCAGTTTCGAGATTACGTCGGGTTTATTTTACTTACATATTGATATTTTGTTATAAGCACTGATCGAATGTTTAAAAATAAATAGTGATCATTTATAAATTAATTAATATAATATAAACTCTGTATATACATACGTCTATATCGTTTTAATTTTTTATAAAAAAAAAAGTCAGGCATTTCATTATAAATACCCAGTATATAATAAAATATCTTAAATAGATAGGATTTTAACAATCTTAACTCTCCGTAACGTTATTTAAATTTAAAGTCGCATACTCATATATCAGTATTATATAAATCTTATTTTATATTTTCATTAGAAAAAGTACCATCGGTTAATTTATATCTTTAAAATTAAAATTCGTCGATTATAAATTATACCTATTCGATGTATTATAATTTCTATTAATACAAATTATATTAGAAATTTTCTTTTTTAATTAAGTTCAAATTTTCATGTTAAATAAAATAAACAGCAATTGTATTATAGAGATTTAATTAATTAAAAAATAATTACACCGATAATTAAACCTATCCTACTTACATATACACACACACACACACATATAAAAGAAAGTCCATTACGATAAAGATGTTATAGCTCTGTATAGTAATTAAAACGATATATTAGATTATAAATAAAAATATTACTTTTACAAAAGGGAACGAAGATATAAAGGAAGTAGAGACGTGAAAGAAAAGTGAAGATAATAATATGAAAGGAGACGCAGAAGTTTATGATTTTCGGAAGCAGTCGAGATGGAGGCGGAAAGAGTAGCAACAGAAAGTTCTGCTGTTCAGAAGGATGGGCGGAGATGGCGTGAGGTTCAGCGAGTGTCATAAATAAATTTTGTGGTGGAGATTAGCGGGCAGAAACCGCGAAAGTTACGGTCCTCCTTTTGAGTGGTCCGCAACCCTCCTTACGATTTTGCCTGGCACGCCCGACAAAGGATTGTCCTTGCCCTTTGGTAAATTTCTTTCCTTTCCTTTCCTTTATCTTCGTTTCGTTCCGTTTCGTTTCGTCTTATTTTTCCTTTATTCACTCGAGCACGCGTAAGAAAGTAACATATATATATATATATATATATATATATATATATATATATATATTTCATTGTACGTACATATATACATTACATATATAAATATTTATTATTTATCGTTCGAGGATAGTTTGAATAATTTATTTATTTTTTTCTTCCCCCTCGATATGCCAAAATAATAATTATAAAACAAAATTAAAGTAATACGAATATTTAAAAAAAATATATATATATATATATTTTTAAGAAGATAAGAAATGACTTATTTACAATGATTTATTTCACCAACTAAGAATGACAACTTTTGAAGAATAATAAAGAAAAATGGGAGAAAATAGTAAAATGTTTGAAAGAGCGAAATTTTTCTATCGTTGTAACAAGAAGAAACCAGTACTTCATTCTCTCCAAACTCCAGTGACAATTTTTGTCGCATTTATAAGTATTAGGATAATCCCATTTTTCCATTTCTTCTTATGGTTTCTTCTTACCGACCACGCCCAGCTAATTCATTGTCGGTAAGAAAATGGCGTATTCCCTAAGGATTCAGTAACCAGTTCGTATTTGATTCTCCGTGACGAGAAGTTCATTCAGTGGAAGATTTAAAGAATAGAATCTAAGAAGGTATTTAAAGTACATATTTTTGTTCTTTCAGATATTCCTAGAAGTCATTGTGCACGACAATTGTACACGAAATTGTACACTGCATTTCATGTGTAAAAACCAATCCTTTTTCTTGGCTTAAACCACTTATCCTTAGTCACATTGGTTAGTCGTTGTATGGGTGTAAAAGAGGAAAAAAGGACTAGTTGTAATACCTGATAATTTATAACTTAAGTTAGGTCAAGGACAAGTTTTCTTCCATAACTTAATAAAAATAATTTTCTTAAACACATATATTTCTTACTGTAATATTAACTTTTGTTTATTATGTTTTTGAAATCCTTTCATAAATCTTCTCTCCAGTATTGTCCATTTATAAAATGATTTAAGTGTAATTCAGATCAAATAGCTCGGGAATAATTTTTTCTTTTACGGGGATAATTGGCTCATTGTAAAATTATATGTTGTTTTTACAATATCATAAACGACTGTATAAAATGATGAGATTTTTCTTTTTTATTTTAATCATTTTTTATAACTTTAAAGAGCTTTCTTTAATGAGGAACAAACAATCAGGACAACGTCTATTTTATGTTATTGAAAAAATTATTATACTCAGGATAAAAAACGTTTTAAAGTATAATAATAACAAACAAACAAAATCAAAAATATTAAAAATTCAGATAAATCCAAATGTAAACGTAATAATTTTGCAATTTTTGTAGTCGAATAGTTTAAAGAAATTTTTGAGGAAAAAGATAATAGTAAATGAATCAGATCTACGGAACAATACAGTTGTATACTGAGTTAGATTTACGAAATTTAATAATTGATTTCACTATTCTTGGATTCATGCATATTATTTTTTCAAAGAAATTTTATGCAAGTGAAATAAATAATTTCTCTTTCGAAATCTTTTTTTATCTATCTCAATACCATAAATCATGAATCATTTCATCTGAATAATTTGCACGAGGAAACAATTTCTTTCCTTTTCTTTTCTTTTCTGTTCTTTTTTTTTTTTTTTTTTTTTAACAAAAATCTAGCATTATTTCTTAATTGTATCTTGATATTATAATTTTTCATGTATTTACTTTTACACATACATACACATATATATATATATTTTTTTTATTTGCATATTCGTTATTTACAATATACCGAATTTTTCAAAAAGCAAATGGGGTCATCGTATTAACCTATAGGATAATCCCCATAGGAGATAGAATTCATAGAACTAGGATTTTCTTAAAAGTTCATGGTCAATTTGTAGGCGTTTCAAACATCCTTCACTTTTTAAATCAAACAACAGTTTTCTCATAATAGACGTTTTAAAAGTTCCTTTATCGTTCGGTTTCAACTCGAAAGAAACGAATAATAGAATTGAAAATACGTGGCCGCCCATCGAAAGAATTTCAAACGCTACACGGTAAGCGACGGGTGTAATACTTGCACAGTTAGTTCGTTTAGTGTTCGTTCACCGTGAAGGTGAGCACGAAGAAAATCTCGTTCGGGGAGACTGTCCCGTCGACAAGATTTTAACCGAAGGTACTTAATCCGTTCTGTCGATGCTATCCATTTACCGGGGTCCCGGACGAGGAGTATCGCAGGTGAAATCTTATCTCGACGGACTTTAACCAGCAATCTGGTTAGCCGTGGCGCTCGGCGCTCGTTAATCCGCAGATTGACCATAGTAAGAGAGAGAGAGAGAGAGAGAGAGAGAGAAAGAGAAACAGAGAGATTTGTGTGTGTGTGTGTATATGTATTTATGTGTACATATATATACTAGCTAAGCTCAAGAGTCTGTACGAAGCACCTCGTCTTCTCTAATCTCTAATCTTTCGATAAATACACTACAATGCGAAACAAACGACCGGCTGTGGCCAATTTCTCTCGGGGAAGTGATTTTACGGATAATCGATCGAAAACGAGTACATACTTTTTTATCCCTCTCCCTCTCCTTCTCTCTCGCTCTCTCTCTCTCTCTCTTTCTCTTTCTCTTTCTCTCACTCTCTCTCTCTCTCTCTCTCTCTCACTCTCTCTCTCTTTCCCTCTTTTTCTATCTATCTATCTATCTAGCTATCTAGCTATCTATCTCTTTTTCTTCGTAATACAAAGGCAAGTCATTATTAAACTATTTATAGGTACTTATTTAATGATAAGTAATATATAAATAATAGAAGAAGAAAATAGATAAGAATGTTTAGAGTAATGTGATATATTGCCACGATAGATTCTAATCTTACTTAATAATGTCAAATGGTATAATATATTATAGAATTTACTACTGAAATTAAAATGACACGAAAAATGTCTATTTAATAGTTAACCTCATTATAGTACTAATTCTTTTACTTTCTTTTTTCTTTTATTTGAACAAATTCTTTTTTACACTTAATATTTTCCCAATATGATCGATACTTAATCTTTTTTTCTTTCAACCTTAGATCAAAAATTACGATATTTCATTTATTATTTTAAAGATATACAATGAATACTTTGAAGTAACAATTGTAAAGTAACAATAGTTTTGTCACTCGTGATCCTGTATAAGATGACATAGAAGTTAAATTAGTAATAGCTGTAAAAAAATTTTTCACAAATTTCCTGGCAAACAGCTGTGCATTTGATTTAAAAAATCTAGAACGATTTACATAAGAATCTTTTCATAGAGATATCGAAATATCGATCTATTCGATTATTTCCGAACATTACAACATCGAGCACATCGCAATACTATCTTCGAACAATGGAAAGAGTTGAAACATTCCCAACGAAAGAAATGATTTACGAATCGAGAATTGCTTCTCCTTTTCTAAATAATCCCTCGTTGATAATTTTTCCTATGTATTAGAATATATCTATACATAGTACTTTCTCTGATAAATCCCAAAGATATTCTAAACCCTTTAACCTTTCGAGAGTTTCCCAAACAATTTGCCCTAAGTCAGTTATGGGGCAATAAAATTTCCAATTGTAATTTTGACCGTATTCGAAAACTACGAATAATAGAGGAAAAATATTATGAAGGATTTCAAAACAAATTGCACTTTTCATCCGTCCTTTCGGATTAGAAAAGAAAATTTTTAAGTAATGGATTTTAAATGCTGCATATTTTACTGCTGACATTTACAGTACCTGGAAACGAATAGGGTGCAAATTGTAAATGTTAAAGTATAAATAACATTATTCTTAAATTTCCATTTTTTCATTTTGTGTCATTTTCAACAATAATATTTTATAATTACATTCAACAATATTATTTTTATTAATTCAACAATAATATTTTATAATTTATAATGTTCATAATAATATTTATAATGAAGGCAAGATACAATCTCGTTTACAAGATTGATATTCATTCTAGAAACTTTATGTATGTAGTAATAATTTACTTTAAACAAATATTCTTGTTTTCCCTTTCTTCCTTTTTTCCTTTTTTTAATTTTGATACTTAAGATACTTATGATATGTTTATAAATCGATAAATATCCTTTTGACATTGTATATACATATATATATATATATATAATGGACAAATGATTATAAGAGAATAATTATTTACATATATATTTAAAATGCGTGTTAACGATTTCAACTGAAGTCAAAATTGTCACCTTTCACCTGATAAAAAAGGAAGAGCGAGAAAGAAAGAGAGAGAGAGAGAGAGGGAGAGAAATAGAGAAAGAGACAGACAGAAAGAGAAAGAAAAAGATAGAAAAAAAGTGGTCGTGGCAGGACCATTACGAGAGCAGTAAAATCCCATCTAAAGAGGAAGCGGGCGAGTTTTAACGGACTCGATAGACACGGACCGCTCGGAACATCGTAATCGCAGTGATTGCCAAGTGGAAGAACCGAAGGAAGCGCGGAGTCAAGTAGAGAATCGTGTTATTTTCGATATCGTAATCGTCCTCGTGGAAAACTGGCACGGTCGTACTCGAGCGCGAGACGGTATAAATCCGACCAGTGTTGTTGGGTGACTACACCTCTGAAGAGCGATGACATTAACTCGACAGAGAAAGAGAAGGAGAGAGAGAGAGAGAGAGAGAGAGAGAGAGAGAGAAAAGAGAGATAAAGAGTGAGAACAGCGAGTTGACGACCGTGTTGACCCGAATTGTTATGATACTATCGGTGACTGCGTCATTAATAATTCTCTCTTTTTGCGAAAATGGCTAAACTTTCTCCGTTCGAATCTTAAAATCCAGAAAATTCATACGAATATCGTTGTTTCTATCATTTTTATATATACATATATACCCACACACACGCGTATATTATATATTATATTATACTTTGTTATATGAGCCGTTCACGAGCCAAATCGATTGACTCTAGAATTTTGAAAAATTACATGTCAAAACACTTTTGACTAGAGTCCTCACTTTTTATATCTCATAATAAATTTCCCTAATTTTCGTTATTTAATATCATTTAATGATCAAATTTTTCTGACAAAATTTTCTGATCGAATAAAAATTAATTTATTTCAGAAGCCAATCTGATTAACTTCGTACTCTAATGTAAATCTTTACAATTCAAATATAGCAACAAGAACTTTATACATTATACAATGTTTATTTGAATTTTTACTTCGAAGAGAATTTTAAAAAAACAATTTATATTATTTTATAGCATTTCTCTTTTCGTTTAATGGAGTTTTATGGAGATAACAATCATTGAGGTATCCTAATAATCCTAAAGACCCTAAGGAAAAAAAAATAGATAAAAAAAAGGAAAAAAAAAAAGAAAACAAGAAAATTGACGAAAAGTTTCGAATAGATAAAATGTATCAAGGAGCGATTCACGAAATACGATACGCAGAGTGTACCGTTACTGGCATGACCCATGACCCACCCCAAGGAGCACGAAGACTCTTGCGCGTTTACCTAGATAACGTTTATGCACCTTTCTCTCGCACATATGTACATACACTCGTTCCTTCTTTTGTACGAATTGTGCATACCGATTTTATAAAACGTTTCACTTTGTGTTCCTGCGGTCACGTTACATTGTATAGTTCGTCGTATACATTAGTTCACCACAAAGCTGACGCATAAAGGCTTTTCACAGAGAAATGGGACAGGTAGGCGAGCACCGGACATTGTGGTAACTTTTCAAAACTTTTATTTTTACGATATAAGTCAACAGTCAGGACAAACGAAAAATTTTATTTCTTCGACGATTTTCCTTTTGACGAGTTAATGTTAACGTACGAACGAAGAAAGATATTGAGATAAAGACGTTGGCAAAGAAAGAGAAAGAAATAAATAAATAGTTGAGAAAGTAATAGAAATTTTTGAATTTGCAACACTTGGAATTTGGGAGTTTTTAACCCTTTAAATCCATCCTCTCTTGGGAAAATACGTTTTGTGCTTACCGATAAACCTTTACGACATTCGCTTCGTTTCGTTAATTTACGATACGGCACAACATCGACTTCATTGTGGGTGACCGCATCCTACTGAGAATGCCACAAAATCTACTAAGAATCGATCGTAAATCTTAACGGAGTCCGACGTCACTACCGTAACTAAACCTGTTTCGACCTGATTTCGAAATTGGAATCGGTGTAAACTACTTTGAGTTTTGAGTCGTCCCTTACGTTCTCAGAGATTTTACGACTCGGGATACTCCCAGAAACATTGTAACGTGTAAGTTTTTCTGTTTTCTTGCCCCTGTGGGCGTTCTTGATCTCGAAACGATCGAAATTTTTCAAGATATGAGACGAAAGAAACAATAAGTCGATCGATCTTATAAAAAATTTTTTTTAACAGATTCTCTCGATAAACGTGAATTATCGACAGCACGTGCTCGATCAACTAAATAACGATATTCACGAAGTAAGGATGACCTTTCGACCTGTAATAACGTTGATAAAAAGAAATCGTAACAGATTTCAGAAAATAGAAAGTTTAGAATTAAGTAAGTATGTAAGCGTATGTATTAGAGGCTGCACACGTAACGACGCGATGCCTTCAAGATCGTATCTCTCGTTTCTTTATAAAATTATGTGCGGTTTGCGGACGTGAATACTTGCGATACTCTTTCTTTGAGGCATCATCGACGCGTTAAGGAACGTAATAGATATTATTATTTTGAATTGAAAAGAAAAATATTTATAAATAATAGGATTTTATTATTCTTTGACGATAATCCTTTTTGTTACGTACATATATACACATATACATACATATTTTTATATACATATAATACATATATATGTATATATAAAGTATTCGAACGTTCGCTATTGAAACTTTAAAAATAATAAAAATATACGTGTTAGACTTAACTTTAGAAAATACTTTCGTGACTTTGTTTCTTAGGTCTTGAAAATTCTTTTTGTTAATTTGACGAGCACGATTGAGAATTTAAGATTTATTTCTGTTTACTTAATTTTTTTTTTTTTTTGTTCTTTTATATCAGAACAAATGATTAAGGAATATGTAGGTTTAGTTTCAATTTTACCTGAACACGTGCGGCTCGATTGCATAATCATCGACAAAATGATCATGTCATTTGTCATCCATATATTTTTACCTGAACACACGATAATCATACAACCCATAGTCATTGTGACTAAATGTGACCTTGTATTAACATTTGGTAGGTACACGAACCTTGAAAATCTGAAATATTAATAAAAACTTACCAAGAAGTGTAGCCAATAAATAGATATTTCTTTTTCAACCAAAATAGATTGCGGCATCGTAAACAAATATCTAAGGAATGACTCTAACAATATCGATAGGATCTCTCTATCAATTATTCGGCGTTGGAATCGTCGCTTCAACCTAAGAAAATAAAAAGTGGAATGAAGAAGGACTACAATCGGATGCCTCGAAGATAGAGATACCTTTTCTCTCTCTCTCTCTCTCTCTCTCTCTCTCTCTTTCTCTCTCCGTCTCTCTTTTTTTTTTTAAATTTTTCTTTCATTCTCATATTCTACCTTTGAAAACGATGCTCTGTCGTGAGTTGGCCCAATTTCTATGGTGGCTCGCCTTATAAATCGTTGTACCTTTTTTTATGAGCCTCGCATAAAGCGCTTGGACGAGTCCTCTTTCGAGAAAAAGAGGGAGAAAGAGAGAGAGAGAGAGAGAGAGAGAGAGAGAGAGAGAGAGAGAGAGAGAGAAAGAGAGATAGATAGATAGAAAGAGAGAAAGAGAGAGAAATATCTCGAATACCTTCTTTCTCCTTCGTTTTTATCTTCCTCTTTTCGATCTGGCCGAATTCGCTCGATCCAAGAATAGCCGGCACAGTTAAGTTCACGAGGAGAGACTTTAATGTCCTTTGAAAACATGACTCGTCCCGCGAGGATACCAACTCCCTCTCCTCAAAACGTCTGTTCCCTCTTTTATTACGCTTTCGTTACTATGGTATTACCTATGGAAAAATTTTGGAGGTAAATAAGAATCGAATATTGCGTTTAAAACATAATGTTCGTAAAATTTTATAAACGATCCATGAAATTAAATGGATTTCAAGGAATTTTTAGAACGTTCAAGGATTCATCGTCGTTACCGGAAGATCATACTTTTTCTTTTTTCTTTTCTTTTCTTTTCTTTTCTGTTTTTCTTTTTTTTTCTTTTTTCTTTTTTTTTCTTTTTTTTAATCGTACCAACGTTTCGAACGACAAGGAAGATAATGTTCTCTTTTTAAAACGGACCATTCATTGTGCGAATAGTGAAATATCTCCGTGTGTTTCTCACTCGCTTTTCCAGGTGAGATTTTCAAAGTCGAAGAGAAAAAGAAAAAAAAAGAAAAAGAAAGAAAAATCAATGGATGTGCGAGTATGAGTGAGTGGTAGTAGTGGAGGGGGGGGGAGGGGATTCTAACGGTTTACTCCCCCAATATTTTGACTACCGTGTCAACGAGCATGGCTATAAATATATATATTCAGAGTGTTCGTCGGCCCGTAACGCCATTCATACTCCTCTGCCCTTGTGGATCCCATAGTGGAAGAAAATTTATCGAACAACGTGTCGTCAGTTTCAACAGCGTGTTTTATGTGTATATGTAGCGCTCATATGTGTGCATGTATACGTGTGTGCGTGTGCGTGTGTGTGTGTTCGTGTTCTTGTTCGCTCGCGTTCTTTCCAAGTGCGGCTAGATTTGTGGCTTTTGCGGTTTTGTTCCTCGGAGATAAAAGGGACACCTCTCTACGAAAGGGCATTTTCAAAGGGCAATTATATCATTCGTCGTATCATCTCTAAAGGTATGTGCCTATACGGCTTTTGCAATATTTACGTTTCCTTATACGAACATTTATATAACGTAACACAAACTATTATGGACTATCTCAACGACTTCATAGTCTCCTTTGTTGTTTCATAATTTATGATAAGATCTTTGAGATTTCGATTGAAAAGATATTGATTCGGGAAGGGAAAGAGAAAGAGAGAAAGAGAGAGAGAGAGAGAGAGAGAGAGAGAGAGAGAGAGGGAGAGAGGAAGAAAATGTTTAGAAGACGATAAAAAAAAATTTTATTGATAATGTCTGTACTCTACAGATTAGATATTATCAGTAATATCTAATATATATATACTATACTATACTATACTATCAATAGTATCTAATATATATATATATAAAGTATTGCATATCTATAGTATCCGATAGATACTTTGCAATACTGTGTAGGGAAAAGGGAGAAGGGAAAAAGAGAATGTTTAGAGGACGATAAAAAAAAATGTTGTTGATCGTATCTATACTTTACATATTAGATACTGTTGATAGTATCTAATATGTAGAATATTGCATATCTATAATATCTAATAAACATTTTTGCAATACCATAGATATTTATATTACATACTAACCATGATATTAAATATCCATAGTGTGGCAAAATGTGTATTTATCAAAAAAAAAAAACGAAAAAAAAAAATGAACGTATTATCGAAGTCTGACATTTTTTTTATCACTGTGTGAAAAAGCTTAGGTCAGTTCGCGTTCGTGATCATATTAAAAATATTCATGACGGGAAAGGACTATGATGGGTTAGTATGATTCACCCTAGGGGTCTCGCGTATACCACAACGGGGTGCAGTTTATACAGTGTGAGAAACAATGACGTCTCGTAATGATAGTCAAGAGGATGGAAAGACTTGGCTAGGGTACCTAGGTATTAGAAAGAAAAAGAGAGAGAGAGAGAGAGAGAGAGAGAGAAAGAGAGAGGAGAGCTTTGTGGGGTCCATAGGACCCGCGTTCAATCGTGCGGAACGATATTCGCCGAGTGGTTCCGTGTTATGCACTCGGTCGGTAGTTTATAGTTCTCATCCATTAAGCGCATTTAAACGGACGGGTATCGCTCCTATCCACCTTCGCGAGACGAATCGATACACTGGAACTATCGATGTATCGCACTCTAGGAAAAGTTTATCTTACTGGAGCTGTTTGATCGCTATAATAAATATTTAAATGTATCTGGGAAAAATTTTTTTACTTTTCCATTTTTTCTCTTTTATTCTTTATTTGTTTTTAAATAAATATTATCGAAAATAAAATTGTTTTAGGACGTAATTTTATTTTCTTATTTTATGATCGTAACTGGGAAGATATATTCAGCGAGAAAAAAAATTCTAAAAAATTCTATCTAGATATATATATATAAATATTTATACAATCTCTTTTTTCTTAGAATTATAATGATCATAGACGACAACAAAATTAATAATAATATAATAATAATAATAATAATACTGGTGCCGATTGGTGAAGTTGAACACATAATTTAGAATATATTTTTTTTTCTTTCTTTCTTTCTTTGTTTTTCTCTTTCTTTCTTTTAATTTCGCTTAATATATACAACCACTTCGTTTAAACATATAATCCTTTTTCTAAGGTGAAATAAGTTGTCTGATTTATTTCTCGTTCGATCGAGAGAATCCTTCGAGAGTTCATAAAGCTCGTAAGAGGAGGAAGAGAGCGAGGGAGGATCGGATCCGAAGGTCGGGCGATTTTCTGTAATTAAATATGCTCGTCTCGCGAGTGGGCGGTAGGCGGTGGGCAGTCGATTTATCGCGAAAACGAGAGAAGACGCGATATTCAATTTCAGATAGGCCCTGGTAGTCGGCTCTTCTTCTTTAGCTACGTCAACCCATGGGTAAGGTATTACGTTTCAAGAGACTCGTACCCGTTTCCAATGCCGAATCTTCGATTCATTCGAAGAAAACCTTAAATATTATTTTTTCTTTTCAATTCAAATGATCTATTATATTATCCCATAGGTATTCAAGTAAGTGAGCAATGTAAATAAGTATTTACATGATAGTTTGATTTTTTGTTTTTTTTTATCCTCAAACGTTACGTTTATTAACAATAATATCCCCGAGAGTATGAATTTTCAAATTTAGACATTAAACGTTTAGATCGACATTATTTAACAGATTATTTAAATTTATATTATAAAAATAATTGAATAATGTATATCCATAACTACCGACGTAACGATTAAAAGTTCCTACAAGGAGCATTAACGTCGGGAGTCTTGTCAATCCGTTTGTTAAGTTTACCTTCTAAAGCTCTTTAATTCTATGAGAAGAGAGAAAAAATTCGGACAGCCGTGAGAGACATAAAGAGACATACATACATATATACATAGATACATACATATAGTATTTTCGCACGTAACATAAACGCAAAGAACGGAAGCCATCATCTCCATCTACTACCCTCTTCTCGATCGACTCTTTACGATTTGACATGGTAGAGAGTATGGTATGCCGCATCTCTCGAATCCATCACTAGACTCTCATTAGCGGTATTCAGCAATTATTCACAGGGCCGACGACTATACGACTATGAGTATTCCTTCTTATAGGTTTACCTTGAAATATCGGACTGGAAAAACGGTCCGTGACAAATCGGACAGATGTCGAAGTCTAGTTAGGGTAACTAGGTACTTTGTCACTCTTACTTCAAGGAATACGAAAGAGTGAGATGGAGAGTATATCGAGTGTCAACCATCCATGTTAATCAAATTGCCAGAGAGAGAAAGAGAGAGAGAGAGAGAGGGATGAAGAGAGAGAGAGAGAGAGAGAGAGAGAGAGAGAGAGAGAAAGAGAAAGAGAAGAGATCGTTGGTGATCATTGTTGATTCGTCATCCCTGATGTTCACCGTCGAACGCGTCCTTCGGTATCCGATATCCTAACACGAGTACCACACGTATTCCTTCACAGTATATCTTTTCTCCTCGACGACAATGACTTCGAATCTCCCCCTTGGATTCTCCTCTTCGATGATCTTGCGAAAACTTTAGAAAGATTCTCCGAATATAATTCACGAGATATCGCAAGAACTTTTTCCTAACTTCTATGATCTCTCTCTCTCTCTCTATATATATATATATGTATTTATATATATGTTCCTTTTTTTTTTATATATTTTTTTTTGTATTTCTTTTACTTTTTCCACTGAGAAAAGTTAGGGTAAAAAAGTTGACAATGCTCGTGATAACGAGTTCGATCAATGTCATTTATCATATCAACGAATCAAACAAGAGTTTCGTTCTCTTTCTCTTTCTCCCTGTCTCTCTCTCTCTCTCTCTCTCTCTCTCTCTCTCTCTCTATCTTTTCTCAAAGAACTCTCTCGAACGGAATACTTTCGCAAGGAGAATCGTACAAACTCGATCCGATCCGGCTCGTAGATCATTGAAACGTATATCCTTTCGGTTATACGGCGGGTGTACCTGTAGCTCTCTCGCGGACCAATGGAAGGACACACAAAGTAGATTCGAGATACGTGAGCGCTCCCAGTTCCGTGGGGTCGTGCCGGTCGTAGGATATGCCGACCGCGAGAGACTTGACTTCCAGCGGCTTTCGAGATCGAAGATTCGCCCACGCCCTATCCCAAGCCAAGATCCTGCCATTTTTCGAAGGACGCGCATCCGTTCGATATATCCTGTTTCTTCTCGCAAAGAAGTCGACGTGCCCGACGGACTTCTCTCGCTCCGATTTCCATCGCGATTATTTCCGACTTTTTCTTCAAATGAGAAATCCTTTTCGAATCATCTCTTCGTACAGCCCTTTCTCTAATACCTACAAATATGGTACTATCGATCGCAATGAAAATTAAAAAAGAAAAATCGCAATAAAAAAAACGATATATATATATATATATCTGTCTATCTATTTTCAATATTTCATCGGTATCGAGGGCAATCGAGATTTATATGATCCTAACCGAAAAAAAAGTAATAAAAAAAAGAAGAAAGAGAGAGAGAGAGAGAAAGAGAAAAGGAAAACGGATTATTTATCGTCGTTTCTAAACGACAAAAGAAAATGAATTCTCTCGGATGTATGAAAACACGAAAGGCACGATGCTGTTACGACGAGGTATTTGGATTCGTGATCAATTGGCCGTATTTAATTCGGATGTATCTACTATATTTATTTACGTGTATATGTATCAAAGTACATACGAATGTATGTATACGTTTGTACTACATATACGTAAGGTCGAGTTTGGTTCGTCCAAAACTTATTGCAGTGTACAAACTCGTTCATGTGGAAGCCCTTCATGTGGAAACTCACCAGAGGTGGTGGCAGACAGATGGGTCTAATATGAACTCGATATTGCTCCCGAGGATATGAACTCATTCTTTCGCACGTTGTACAGTGAGTTCAGAAAGTATTCGTACATACATTGATCAATTTGAAATAAATCTTTCTAAGATAAATCTTTTGCTAATTTTGTAAATTATACAAATAAGTTTTCTTTTTTTCTTTTTTCGCTTTGAACTATATCCACTCTAGAGATTTGTGAAAATATAATATCTATTACTATTTATAAAAAATCAGTTAATAAACTTTACAATTTCACTAAATCTTATTTCATATAAATCAGTATACGAATACTTTCTGGACTCACTGTATATATACATATATATGTGCGTAAATGTGCCGACAACAAGGTGTCGGTCCTGATCATCGACACGGAAAGGAATGAGATTTATCGTGTTACATTATTCCCAAGATTTAAGAACCTATTCTGATTTGGACACCTCGAAATAAATTTTACAATCGATTCGTCAACCGATTTCAACATATTTTTTTTTTCCACTCTCGTCATGGATTTTCTACTTTCCAATCGTTCCGATAAATTATTGAAAATTTCTTTATTCCTTCTCTTCTTTCTCTCTCTCTCTCTCTCTCTCTCTTCTCTCTTCTGCGTTCTTAACAAATAATCAAATGACGAGGGAGAAAATAATTTTCACGAGCGAATACAACCGGCGACGTTTAATTTCGTTGTGACAATTTTATTCATTAATTTTTTTTGTTTTTTTCTTCCTTTTTTTTTTATGATCCACATAAGAAAAGGAATTTTGAAAGTGCGTAAGTAAGTAAGAATCCTTGCGTGTCACGTGAGAAGGAAATAAAAAAGAGAGAATCGGCCATCGTTACCTCCCCGCTCGCCCCCGCCCTCCCCCCTCATTTTCCTTTTTTTTTCTTTCTTTCTTTCTTTCTTCCTTTCTTTTTTCTTTTTTTTTCAATGGTGCACGTCGGAAGGAATGCAGGTTGCACAACGCACCGTGGAGGTCCGATTTCGGATTTTATGAGTCCTAAATCCTCGAGGACCAGTTGTCCCCGCGACTGCTTTACGACTATTTTCTTCGTTGGCAGCACGTTACGTAGCCGTGAACGTCGGACTCGCGAACGAGTACACACGAAACACACACGGCCTTCGTCCGGCTTCGAAAACGAGCTTTGCCCTTCGACTGTTATAAGTGTCTGTAGATATATATACATATATATATGTGTGTGTGTATAAATCGAAAGATTCAAAGTCCACTCTGATTAAAATCTACAAAGTGTTATGGGGTATTGAAAGAATGCGTAAACGAATTTTGTATTTACGAATCAAAAGATATATCCCAATTATTTTTATTTTCGACTTTTTTTTCCTTTTTATATATTATCACTTCTTCTTTCCTCATATATATATATATATATATATATATAAATTCTAAGATAAATTCATCGAGATTAATAGTCATTTAGTCGTAATACCAAAACACGAAAGACGATTTCTAAAGACGACTTAACTCGATGATACGAACCATCGAAAATGTTGAAGCATGAAAAAGGAAATGTTTTCTTCGCATATTCTCTTTTTATTTCTTTTCTTTTCCCTTGCTTTTTTTCCTTTTCTTTTTTTAGTTTTGGAACAAAACCCAATCGATCAAAACCGGAAAAGAAGTTGAAAAGAGAGAGAGAGAGAGAGAAAGAGATAGAGAGAGATAGATACGTCAACTCGATCGCGCGTATTGGTTTCTGACGTTAATGTAAAAACTCGATGAAATTCAGATTATGCCAGGAAGAAAATTATGACATTGGCACACGTGTATCCTGGCGTAAGAAAAGATCGCACATGGTATTCCTGAGATTTCAGGAACGCACAGACGATTAATCGAATTCCATGGATTAGCGCGCGCGCCCGCTGAAAACTGGCAGTGCCGGGATACTCAATCTCGTTAATCGAAAGCACGTAGGAATGTCGTGTGTACGAGTCTACGTGCAATTTGTATGTCTCCTTTGGTCGTGTGTACGCTTTTAAGGTGTGAGAAAGAGAGAGAGAGAGAGAGAGAGAGAGAGTCCCGCTGACGTCTCGTCCTCGCCTAATCGATTACCACAAGGACGTTATTAAATTGCACTTGTCAGCTAAGAACAAGTTGCCTCGAAGTAAACGATAACTCAAGAATATATACATAGGTTATTCCTTGTAATATATGTACCTATTTCCGTACTTTGGAAGAAAATATAAAAAAAAAAAAAAAATAAATAAATAAAACAAAAAAAGAAAAGAAGAAAGAAAAATACAAAAAATGAAGAAAAAGAACAAAACGAAAAATCATATAATGAAAGAAAAAAAATAAATATGAGAAGGAAGATAGAGAAATAAAGAGATACCGTCGTATAATTTAAACTGTAACGACTTATTTTCGGTCGATGAGCGTTACGCATTCATTCACATTAACTTCTCGAGTTCGTTCGAGTCTCTGGCGATTAATCATCGCGAAATCAAGACAAATACGTGCCACGCAAAAATGTCCTAATGATCACCGTGGCGAATGCGCTCGTTGGGAAGAGCAAACGTTGCCAGACTGACTGACTGAACTTTAACGAGAGAAAGAGAGACAGAGAGAGAGAGAGAGAGAGAGAGAGAGAGAGAGAGAGAATATAAAAAAGAGAAAAAGAGAAAGATAGAGAGAAAGAGAGAGACAGAGAGAGAGAAAGAGAAATATGAGAAGAAGATTCATTTATCAATCGGCTACTTCGCACTAGCCAAGCAACAGCAACAGCAGCAAAGCAGCAAAGAAGGAGCATCAGAAGCGTCCTTTAACGGAGGGAGCCGATCGTTTTGTGGGCAAACATCCTTTGGTCACAGGTCGAGCCTGTTGGCCACTCGAACGACCATTCACGCGGTAGTCCGTACGTTCCTCAAACGTTACGACGATCGAAGCTCATCGAGGGGTGGGCTAAGGTCTCTTGCAAAAGGACCCTTTCCACGTGGTGCCACGAGTCTTCGTCAACGTTAACGACGTTTTGACTGAGAATATCCTTCCGACGGGTAACCCAGTACCTCGATCCTATTAGAACTCGTTAAAATGTATTTTACGCTTCTCTTTCTTTTTTCTTCTTCTTTCCCCTTCCCTCCTACCTCTTATTTGTCTTTTGCTTCTTCTTCATTATCTTCTTCATTCCTATCGAAACTTCTCAAAATATCCTTCTAAATCGCCTTCAAACATAACGCAAAAGATATCTTTTAGTTTACCGATTGCTTATTGTACTAAGTACCTGTCGTTTTTTTGTCTTCTAACACCCTTTGAAATCGAGTTCGAAATCGATCCTTAGTTTTTCTTCTTTTAGTAGGGAGGGGGAATAAGAGAAATCTTCTCTCCCTCTCTCTCTTCTTCTTTCTCTCTCTCACTCTCACTCTCACTCTCTCTCTCTCTCTCTCTCTCTCTCTCTCTCTCTCTCGTTCTCTTTCTTTCTAGGATTCATTGAAACGATCTTCCCCAGCTTGGCCCAAGCGATTCGATCGTCGTCTTATTTACAAGCATGTTGTTCCCATATTCCTCGAGTAGAATGAATAACCCGATAATATATTAATGCACGATACTAGTAGAACTAGCCACGATCTATCCTTTCCCAACAGTGTAAGCCGCCGCTGATATCAGCGGCCGACAGCAGCAATCGCTAAAGTTATCGGTCAGTGCTATTTGAATATCGCTTGAAAATAATTCATTTCCCCCTTCTACTCCGCACCCTCCAACCCTTTGCCCCTACTTATTTAAACGTCGTCGCGCGAGGAGAAGCACAACCTTTTACCTTTTCAGCGAGCGTACTCTCGAAGATATCGATTTCAACAAAGCTTACTCGAATCCATTTAGTCTCTCTCTCTCTTTTTTTCTCTAACGTGCGAGCACGTCGGTATTAATATTCCAAGATAGCTCTCGCGAGATAGTTCTCGACCCGCCTCGAAGCTGACGTTATCTTGTCAGTCGTATACGATAAACGCCGTTAAAACGCAATAGGCATTAGGCTTTAGCACGAAACCGCTGAGAGAATTGATAGCGACGGATGAGTAAGTTCGATTAACTCGACTGTCACTTTACTTGTTATTAATTGACACGTATCGTGTATTTACCTACCTACTTGTTTTACCGATTGATAAGTAATTAGATATTGAAGAACATTAAAGACGATGGAATAAATGGGACGATGTTTTTTTTTCTTTTTCTTTCCTCACTCTCATTCTCTCTCTCTCTCTCTCTAATTCCTATTTCGTAGTTCTACAGTATCTCATTTTATTGATCTTGATCACCCGGGTATCTTTCTCTCTTTCTCTCTCTCTCTTTCTCTCTCTTTATCTTTCTCCCTCTCTGACTGTCCATTTCGTTTAAGTATGTACGAATAAATTTCGATTCGCGATCTGACTAGACCGAAAACTGGCTAACATCGTACAGGCGTATCGTTTGGTCGCTCGTAAAACTGTTCCGGATTTGTTTTTAAACGCTTTCGACGAAAGCACGCATTATATTACAAGACGTGAAATCTTTTAAATCGCGGATCTGATTTCGTCCACTACGGGGGGGATCGTACCTACGAAAATGAATGTCTCCTTTCAAGAGAAAAAGAGAAAGATAAATAGATAAACAGATAGAAAAGGGAAGAAAGAGAAAGAGAGAGAAGAAGAGGGAGAGAGAGAGAGAGAGAGAGAAAGAAAGAAAGAGATCTGGCATCCATTAAAAATATGTACGATCCGGTCGGAGAGTTCCTCGGATTTGTGGGCGCTCCTACCACGAGCATTATCTCAGTGAAATGAAATCGGTCGTTAAACGAGGAAGCGAGATATAGTTGGGCAGAGAAACAGGAGAGGAAGAGGAGCCAAGCAGCTAGTCACAAAAAGCATCGTGCGGAGGACAGGTCACGAAGGGAGATGAAGGGAGATGAAGAAGGAGAGAGAGAGAGAGAGAGAGAGAGAGAGAAAGAGAAAGAGAGCAAAAGAGAAGCAGATAAAAAGAGAGAAAGAGAAGGTAGACCACGGAGAGCAGAAGCGTTTTACGTTCGAAACAGGTTTCTATCGTTTAATTTCTACGGGTGGACATCTTGCTTAATTTATGGCGCCGTTCCGCGGCCTCCTCCTCCTCCTCTTCTTACTCTACCTCCTCCTGTCCCCCTCCCCATCCCCCACCATCCGGCCACCCTCTCCTCACCCCCTTCTTCTCCACTTCGACCGTTCGTTTTTGAGCGCCTTTCGACATTTTATTGGGTCCAAGAGTTTCTATAACCCGAAGAATCCTTAATTCTTTCTGCCTTCGAAAAATTCGTTTCGAAAGGCCGGAAAGGAGAATGTGGTATATGGTCGATGATGTTACGTTCGAATCTCTCTCTCTCTCTCTCTCTCTCTCTCCCTCTCTCTCTGTCTTTCTCTTTCTCCCTCTTTCTCTTATACGCAGAGACGCACACGCATATATATACATAGTATATGTATTGTATAACGTCAGCGCAGAGAGCGCGAATATAACAGGGGCAAGGTATAAAAATTTATATCGATATAGCTGAGATCTCGAAGCCTTATAAATGTACAAAGATTTAAAATGTTCATCTATGATATCGTTGAAATTCATTGGTAGCATTCGTTGTTTTTATTTGTTATATATATATATGTTACATATATATATATATATATATCTTTTCTTTTTATTCTTTTGTGTTTCTTAAGAAGAAGAAGAAAAAGAAGAAGAATTTCGTATAGATTCGTCACCTGCGTTTCCTATTTCTACCGATACGAATCCGCAAACGAGATTAGCGTGCAATTAATGCGATAAGTGTCACTTGGGGAAAAATACGATCGGCCGGGCAGCTCGTAAAATCTGGTAGTCGGAGACGACGTATCCAGGATGTAAATTGTACAGTTACCTCTTGCGTGATTAGAACGAGAAAGAGATAGACTGGTGGTCGTCGTACACCTACGAGTTTCCTTCTTACGTTTGATAGGAGACCGTGGGCCCACATAGAAAAGATTCCTTTTAACGCGGCACGCTTCTTCTTCCTCGAGATTATCGTAGGTGCTAGTCCGGCCAGCCAGCTAGGAGGCTTCGCATAATCTCACATTGACCGTAATATACCAATAAATGCTGAATTACACGGAAAGACCGCGAGTACCGCATTAACGATTCTTATCGGAACTTTATTACTATCTCAATCCATCCAGAATTGTTAAACGTATATGTAGGATAGGATAAGTGTATGTATATATGTGTACATATGCGATAACTATGACCGTAAAACCAAGATTTTTAAATATCACATTAAGAAAGCAAAAGAAAGTCCACCTGTTGTATACGAGCTGGACTGAAAAGTAATTAAATCGAGAAGGGGAGAGAGAGAGAGAGAGAGAAATGGTAAATCTTTTCAATCCTAAATAAGCAAGTAGAGTAAAAGAGAAGAAGAATACAAAGACGATGACGAAAAGGGAGAAGAAGGAGAAGAAGGAAAGAGGAGGTAGATAAAGAGGAAGAGGAGGAGGAGCAGTATAGTAAGAGAAAGAAAGAAAGATGTTAGAAAATCTTACGGAAAGGCAGGAGGGACGGCAAACTGTCCCAGAAGAGTGGGATAAGAATGGGTGTTACCAGATTGGTCGATCTCGTGGGACCGGCCGTGTTTGGATTGGTCGAACGATTGGTCCCAAGTTGGGCCCATTGGTTGCCGATGAGACAGGCGTGAACAGATGGGCAGGTACAGGTGAGTCCGCAATAGTAGGGGAAATCGGTAGCGTTGGTAAGGCACGACTCTCTTCACAGGCAACTTCGATGCAGTCGAACAGATCGCAGCGATCGCGAAGCGGCAGTCCTCTCCCGTCCATCGACGTGGTCGCACCGAGTCTCGTGGAGGTTCGAGAGAGACAGAGAGTGACTGACGTTACGCACACGAGGAAAATAAATAGAAATAGAAATAACGTATCTATTACGCGCAAATGGACGAGTAAATATAAAGTAATAGAAGTGAGAGGGAAAGAAAAAAAAAGAAGAAGGATAGAAACGAAAGAGAGAAAAAAAGAAAAATATAAAGATAGAGAGAGAGAGAGAGAGAGAGAGAGAGAAAGAAAGAGGAGAGAGAGAGAAAGAGAAAGAGAGAGATCACACGTGATCAAGATAGTCGCTAGTAATTATGTAAAAATCCTTTCCTCTTTTTATTGTTTCGTATTGTTTTTTCGTTCAAGATATTTCAAGATTGGCGATAGATACTTATCGTTATCCGACGCTGAATAAAACAAAAAGTTCCTCGACTGACTCAAGGTCAATCGTATCGAGAAAAGAATAAGAAGAAGTAAAAGTAGTAGAAAAAGAGGAAGAGGAAGAAGAAAAAAAAAGAAGAAGAAGAAGAAGAAAAACTATCCATACCACAATTTGCGTTAATTAACAAGCCACGTGCTCGAAGGAAAATGTTCCTCGGGGGATATTGACGAATGACTTTTCGTTTTCCTTTTTTTTTTTTTCTCTTCGAACAAACACTTTTATTTTTTTCTCTTGGCTCATCATTCCCTCGAGGATCTAAAAAGGGAAATCAGTTATATACAGTGTGTAAACGTGTGATCGCGGACTCGGACTATTAACCAGTTATACATTTGGATCTTTCATTAAGTGATATTGCTAAACTACCTATCAGGAAATTTGCGTGGATATCTCAATAATAAAGGTGAGTGATATGAAGTTCTTTTTTTTCTCTTTTTTGTTTTTTACAATTACTACCTTTTTTTGCGTTTGTCGATTGATCTAAAAGAAAAGAAAATAAAGTGTATGTGTCTGAGAGAGAGAGAGAGAGAGAGAGAGAGTTCAACTAAACTCTTCTCTGTTACGTAGGATACCTAAGCGCTTACTAATATGAATCACTATAACAGCATTGAAGTCTCTCGCGAGATTCATTTCGAGCATTGAAATCTTCGGTGATTCATCACTCGTCTTGTTTTTTTTTTTTTTTATCATACTTAAAAAATTTACTAGATCGACGAACGATTTGTCGAAGTTGTCAGTGTGTTTTTTTTCTTTTCTCTCTCTCTCTCTCTCTCTCTCTCTCTCTTTCTCTTTCTATTAAAATCGAAAAGTTTCTCGATTGATCCAATTAATATAATATAATAACGTATAGGATCACGTGAAGTTTCAGTGATGCAAATTTAAATGTCCTTTACGATTTTTTTTTAAGATCGTTTAAGGATCATCGTTAACTCGTGAGAGTTCGCGATATCCGTCGATCCGCTGGATTCGATCGTATGATCGAAACTAAAATTAATCAAATTAGCAAAATTTGAGTGCGTTGAACCCATAATTACGGATTATTTCGTCAGTACGAGGTAGAACAGATGATTTATTTCTGATTGGTTCCTTCGTAAATCAACTCGCGCGCACGACTCTCCTTCTTCCGACCGGGCTGCTTGTTCGCGTCCGTTCATACATTCATTCGTTCGTTCGGCCGCGATTATCCGATCGCGTGAAATCGATAATACGGCTAAATCGCACTCCTTCGACTTACTTTAGTCGATCGAAAGAAAAGAAAACGAGAGGTGAGGATGAGGAATGGAGAGAAGCTGACAATGAAAAAAATCGAGAGAGAGCGAGAGAGAGAGAGAGAGAGAGAAAAGAAAGATAAAAGAAAAAAAAAGGAACTCATCAAAATAGGAGAGAAAAGGGGAGAGATGAAAGAGGAAAAATAAAAGGAGGTGGGGGAAAAAAAAAAGAAAAAAGGAAATATGCTTTACAAGCGTTGCGCTCGTTGCACGGAACACGTTTATGAAATTATGACGACCGCCGAGACTCTGCGCTCATAAATATCCGTTAAATAAATGAGTAAGGTACCGCGAGATTAGCCGCATCATCGGTTACCATGTAAACGACGAAATTGCATAATATGTTGTTTCTCGCGCTCGCGCGTGCTGGTTATAAATATTAAATCTCGCTTAACATAACACATCGACGACTATGGTATGTAATTACGACGTGTATCGGACGACTCCCCTTTACTCTCGTCGAACCGATCTCATCGTCTCCTCGTCCTTCTCATTTAAGAGAGAAAAAGAAAAAAAAAAGAACAGGGAAGAAAGAAAAAAAAAAGAACATCTTCGACGTCCTAACAAAATCTAATCTAATATCCTATCTAGAATCAGTAGTTGAACAGAAAAAAAAAGAAGAATAAATATATAAGAAGTATATATATTCACATGTCTAAATATACGTATATACATGGATATATATATATGTATATATATATATATCTTCATTGATATTAACTTTTATTGATTGGATATTTTGTTTTAATTGAATTAAATATTATACAACATTGATGCGCGCGCATATACAGATATATTGTATATACACATACATATATAGATATATGTTGTGGATAGTCGCAAATGAAAACATTATCGTCACCCCTCATAGGAGCCTGTTGCTATAATATTTGCCTACCGGTAGACACTATCGTAATTTCGTTACACACAAAGGACTTGTAGTCATCTTATTTTCTCTTCTCTCTCTCTCTCTCTCTCTCTCTTTCTTGAAATAAAAGTCGTAAGGACCCGTATGCGTATGTAAATGATCTATACATAAGAAAGAGAGAGAGAGTGGAGCGTTACAATTATTATGCATAGACTCTTTTTGGCGCGAGGCTCTCCCATGTCAAAATATATTTATTGCCGCATTTTCTCTTTTCTTTTTTTCTCTTTCTCTCTCTCTCTCTCTCTCTCTCTCTCTCTCTCTCTCTCTCTCTCTCTCTCTCTCTCTCTCTCTCTCTCTCTCTCTCTCTCTCCATTTCTTTCAACATACCCTTTGAACATTGACTGTGGTGTGTCGACCGCTATTGTCGCCCTTTCATACGGTTATTACCCCACTTGTACATAGGGCAAACTTTGCACGTGAAGAGTTCTAAGAAAAGTCGTCGAGTTACTCTCGTTTCTAATCCCCTCCCCTTCTCTCTCTTTCCCTCCTTATCCCGCATCCCTCACTCAGCTCCTACCCCTACCACTACCCCTCCCTCTTTCTCTTTCTCTCTCTTTCTCTTACTCCCCTTTCAATAACATTCTTTCTACAGTGCACGTGTACACGTGTATTCTGGTAAATAAAAGCAAATGCTTAGACAGGGCCGATCTGCATTAATAAAAAGAGATTAAAATAAATATATATATATATATTTATTATAAACATTTACGTTCATATTAAAACAACAATTGGTTTTATATTCAGAATTCTCCCTTATTTATTTATTTTTTTTATTTTCTTTTTTTTACTTTTTTCTCTTTTTTAATACCAAAGCATTACAAGCATTAGATAGATATTTAATGTTTTGGTATTACATGTTCTTAATAATTATAATATATATTTTTCTATTTTATTTAATACTTTAATATATTTTATATTTAAAATAAATTTCTTTAATGATCGATTATTTAATAATATTAAACGATCAAAGTTTTTTTTTTTGCCGGTTGAATAACAGACGATATAATAATGTGTACGTAGAGATATATGTAACTTTGTTAATTTTTCTTTTATTGGTGTTTTTTATTGTGAAGTCAAATGAGCGATGGTATATAGTAATGACGTACACACACACACATGTTTATATATGTGTATAAAAAATCTATTTCACATTGGATTTCTTATTTTCCAGAACGATCATTTCCGATAAAACTCGTAATCGAAACTTTTGTTTAAATGTCTGAACATTCCCTTTGTTGGCACGCTACTCATACTCTCTTCATATTTCGTAAAACGATACCGACAAAGGACGATAAGTAACAATAATGGCGGCAGATTTGCCATCAAAGCAAACTTCTCGTCGAAATGTACAATTCGATGTATCAGTTTACCAACGTTCCGCCAAATCATTCCATACAATATATTCAAAGCTTCAACATATACCTACTTACAATCTGAAGCATTTGTTTTTTTGTTTTATTATTATTAGTAGTATTAGTATTATCTTACTATTTTTTTTTTTTTTTTTTTTTTTTTTTTTTTAAATTCTTATTTCATTCAACGGTCCTAGTTTTAGAGAGAAAGAGAGGAGAGGATCGAGTGCGAGCCTGAAACGACTGGTGGATTTGCATATTAACCCCTTTGATGCGGGCCCGTCCATCCGTCCTCGTCCTCGTCACGGGGTCGTAATCTGACTTAACGTTTTCTTTTTTCCTATCACCAATACAACAATCAACCAACAACACCATCACAATTGCCTTTTCGCCATTTGTTTACCATCCTTCTTCTTCTTCTTCGCGACTTTTTCATCTTCGGATTCAAAAGACGGAGATAAATAAATTCTAATCCTCAATTTCAGATGATAAAAGTATAATAAAAAGTGACAATGATTATAGAGATATGCGTATTATTTACATTTATCTATTATTTTCATTGAAAACTTTATTTTCTTTTATTTTTTTTTTGTTTTTTTTTTGTTTTTTTTCTTTGTTTTTTTTTTTTTATTTTTAACGTTTGACAAACTGGTAAGGCTCGAAATCATTGATTAAAATCGATTAAGAGAGTGTCGATCGAGGTAGTCGTAAAAACGACATGAGTTTTCGATAAGACACACGCGAGTTTGCGGTATGGAGTCTTATCTCGAATGCTTTTGTCAGTAACGCTCGGAGATGCACTTTAACGACATTGCCAGGCTATTCACCGTTCATGCATCCGTTACTTTGGTAATCTAATCCTGTGCTCTTTGTCCGCGACGAGATAATGTGCGCGATTTACAGGGAACGACACTCTGTCTCGCTTCCGTCGACTTGGTACTATCTTCCTTCTCTCTCTATCTCACTCTCTCACTCACTCTCTCTCTCTCTCTCTCTCTTACTCTCATACTCTTTCTCTATTTATCTCCTTCTCCTCATTTCCTTATCAGAATCTACCAAAGGAATCAATTTTTAAAGGAAGGAAAAGGTTGTTTCGAGAATGATCGATCGTCGAATAGAAAAGGGGAACGTGCGTTCGTTCCAATCTAAATGTGTTATTAAAATAATAAGATAAAATTTTATTCGTTGAGAAGAAAATCTTTTATATAGTTGAAAACTCATTAAATCGTATTTATATAATTTATCTACGTATGTATATGCGTATTAAATAAGTATTATAATGTAACGTCGCTTGCGATAAACTGTATCGTTTCGATGAAGGTACACAGAACTCGTATGAAACGGTGCTATTATACGAGCGAACGTTCGGACTTTTATGAGATAGTAAATCAACGATGGCGTGCTTAATCGCCAAATAAACGAGAGATTAAATTCCATTTCGGAGTAGGACGAGCTACGCGAATCTCTTCAGTTATTGAATTCTTCCGGATCTCTCTCTCTTTCTCTCTCTCTCTTTTACTTTTTAAAAAGTAAAGATATAAAGTAGAGTATGGAAATAGTCTTTCTCTGTTCCTCTGTCTGTCTCCTCTCCTTTCTCTATTTGAAGGAAACATCTTTGAAACTATTTAAAATTATATATATATATATATATATAAAATTTTCTCTTTCAATTACTTTTTATGCCAGAAAAATCATTAATTAAATTTAAAAGACACGACTAATCGTAACTTTTTACACGAATACTAATACACTTAGTTTGCTATACTTTCTCTATTATTGCATCTTTAACTTGTTACATGTTATATAACAAGTAGTAAGAGTTTCGAACGGTTTCCTACTACACCCCTGTTGTAAATACACATATGAATGTAAGAGAGCCTAACGAATCGTTTCGATGGAGCATCTACAAAAGGACTCGTGATTCCCACAAGTGGAAGGAAAGGAAAGGAAAAGAAAGGAAAGGAAAGGAAAGGAAAGGGGTTATTGCGGTTCTTGCTAGAATCCTTTTCGATGAACTCTAGAGAGACGAGACGGAGACACATATAGACATACAGACAGAGAGAGAGAGAGAGAGAGAGAGGTGTCGAAGGAAAATCGCTAGTGTCTCCGTTAAAAATCGGATCGGTCACGCATCGAGAAGACGAACAATGCGTTTAAGAAGGACTCTTCGCGAGATGGTAAATAGAGAAAGAAAAAGAAAAAGGAAAAAAAAAAAGAAAGAAAGAATGAAGAAGAGAGAAAGAAAAAAAAAAGATGAAAGAAAGGTTTAGTCGACGAGATCCATCCCCCTTTAGCCTAAACTGTCGCGATAAATGATCCTACCGAGGGTTATTAATTGTTTTTGGCTCCCGGAGTAAAGAAAGCAAAAGAAGTAGTAGAAGCACGGAGGCAGGGGCATCCATCCGTCGCTCTCTCGCGAAAGTGTATTAACGGAAAAACGAACTCTATCTATCTATCTCTTTCTCTCTTTCTCTGTCTCCTCTCTCTATCTCTTTTCTTCTCTTTTTTCTCCCTTCTTTTCGTTCAGAAGAAGAATCCTCCTCCAGTTTTGGTTGGCACACCTATCGAGTAGAGTCTCTCTCTCTCTCTCTCTCTCTCTCTCTCTCTCTCTCTCTGTCTGTCTCTCTACTACCTGCAGGAAGCATCATTTTTCAAGGACTCGATAGACGCGAAGCCTGCCGAGAATCGACGATCATCCATCAAAATGATCGTTAAAAACGCATCTCCACCGATACAAATTGCGCGACCTATTCCCCCCTCTCCTCCTCTTTCCCTCGAAAGTCAAACCTACGAATTTTCTTCAATAGAAAATATTCGATTGATTTTTACTTCGTTTTATCCCCGACCTTTATACGTGTTTTATTTTTTTATTTTTTTTTTCTTTAGTTTCTTTTTGTTTTCTTTTTTTTTTTTCTTTTCGAGTTACGAGAACGAATTGCTCGGTCGCACGTACAATTGATTTCAATCTAATTGCCGATCGAATTAAAATATTTCCATTATGTCGGAGAGAGGGGATGGGGTGGGGTGGGATAGAGTGGAGTTGGGTGGGGTGGAGTGGGGAGGTTCCACGTGCAACGCGTTTATTTACAAGCAGATTTATTTGCAGATAAGGACACAGGTAGTTGTGTATGTACAAGACGATGTTATCGCGATACGGTCCGGTAAGGTTTGGCGCGTAAAGTTCTCATGAAGCCTTCGTGGGTATAGACCGGTGATATATCGACTTCTTCTTTCGAGTAGATTCATTAACTCATTAACTTAGAAAGAGAAAAAGCAAGAGAGAGAGAGAGAGAGAGAGAGAGAGAGAGAGAGAGAAGAAGAGAAAAAGAGGGACTAAGAGAAAAGGATAGAGAAAAATGGCCGCTCGTATATCACTAGCTGGGCAGTAATCAAGTGCTCATTCTTAATGCGGTAATAAATTTGTGAATTAATATACCTCCAATTAATTATATCGCATAGGTTACGTTCACTCCCGTGTAGACTCGTTACTTCGATCGAATCGTTAATGATCGACGTGCTTAGAAAAACCATATCATTCTCTCAGGGCAGATGTAGTCGTATGTGTAACTTGTAAGTATAAATGTATTACGCTTTCGTTGGATTACGAAATGATGAAAGAGAAGATGATATTTCTGATAAAGTAATAATAAAATTTGTATTTTATAATGAAAAAAAAAAAAATTAATATATATGTATATCATAGACAGATAGATATTTAGTAGTGGACGAACGATATCAATTGAAAATCATTTTCAAAGAGAAATATTATAGAAGTGAGAGATGGATAGGGGGCGAGAATGATCGTGGTAACGTAAGTTGCGTGCCTCGCCTCCGGGATCGACATAAATCACGCGAGATCTTTGCCCACGACCTGGGATCATCGGCGAGAATGTTCGACTTCGACTTCTACTTCGAGAACGAACGAACTAGATTTTACCGGTGATCGTCAATGAAACTTCTACGTTATATATTTATTTCTATATACCCAAGAAGGATGATAGATCCAAATGTATCGTAAGACAAATATTTTCTTAAATCTATTCATATATATCTCTAAGTGAGTACATACATACATACATGTAACCTTTAAATTTCCATCTTAAAGTCAAAGGGTTGATGTCGTTTCAACGGTGTACGTTGGCCCTAAAAAAGGGAGGAGAGCCGTGAACGAAGAGCGAGAGAAATAGAAAAAGAGAGAGAGGGAGAGGAGAGAATGTAAAAGAGTCAAAAATAAAAAGAAAAGGGAAAGAGAGAGAGAGAGAGAGAGAGAGAGAGAGAGAGAGAGAGAGAGAGAGAGAGAGAGAGAGATAGAGATAGAGAACTTTCCTGAAGGGATAAACGTCACACGGAACTCGAGTTTAATGGTGCGTAAACTTGGACGTGCCCCTGTTGCCCGTACGTGTCTGGTAGCCCAAGAGATGAGCTCGAAAGGGTCGATCAAGGACCCTTGTTCTCTCTTCTCATCAACCTCGTAGAAACGAGAAGTATGTACGTTAATATTTCGATGCAGGTAACGCCGTGGTAGATGAGAAACGATATCGACTTCATTAACGAACGAGTGCCGAGCAAATATTGACTCTAACTCTTCGAAACTGGGGTACGAGGTGTGTATATTTACACGAGAAACCCGCTTTTTCGTGTCCTCGAGAGAGAGAGAGAGAGGGAGAGAGAGAGTAAGAAAGAAAATGAGAGATAGAGAGAGAGTAAACTTGAAACCAAACGAACGTTCATAAAACAATGTTGGTAAGATTTTGAAAATATATTAAGTGTATTAGAACGATTAGAACAATTAGATGGATATTCGAGTCGAGAACCTATTTATCGATGAATCGACCTTCTCGATGATAAATCGCTATGATAAAATACGATTGCGTTCAGGAGAAAAAGGATTTATTCTCGAGCACAAAAATGGATCGACTCGTTCGCATTTAGTGATTACAGTCCTTGGCCCAAATCAAGCAATAAAAGCCAGCGTTCGAATGAGACGAGAAGGGAGTGACACGGCGGTGACATCTTTTGTAAAATCAATAGTTTCTCTCTCTCTCTCTCTCTCTCTCTCTTTCTCTCTCTCTTTTACTTACTTAAATGGCACGTTAACTGAATATAGACAAACGCCTCGAGTAAGGTCGCCGTCGGTTCAACTTCTTTCGCACGGTGATTTATCGTGAAACGTGATGTATAACCGAGTTAAAAGTCGCTCGACTCGCCATATCCTTTGCTCGATCGTCTAATCGATCGTTTACTTCGATATCAGAAATCATGATACTTATCGTATATTTTTTCTCTTTTTTCCTTTCTTTCTTTCTCTTTTCTTTTCTTTTTTCTTTTTTTTCTTTTTCTTTTTTTTTTTTTTTTTTTTTTATTGTTTTTTATTAATATTCTTTCCTGTCAATTCTTTTTATTTTTTTTTATTTTTTTTTTGCTTTCTGGAAACTTTACTTATAAATCAGAATAATTATCGTTTTTCACCGACTTCACCCGTTATCCTGCTCCGTTTACTCGCTCACTACGCGATCCATTCTAAATTCTGAAGGATAATCTACTGCAATTTATTTTGAAATGAGTTCACCCGGTATAAACAAGTGTAAGTATGAAAGATTAGAAAATAGAAAAGAGGGGAATGTCTATATGGGGTTTCGCTTCATCAACGAGCGGAACGCAAGAAGCAACGGGCGTCAAACAACTGTGTCGACGAAAAAAAACTTAAAAACCTTAACGAACCTTCGAGACGAGCTCTTTTTCTTCTCTCTCTTTCTCTCTCTCTCTCTCTCTCTCTCTCTCTCTCTGTCTGTTTTTCTGTCTGTCTGTCTGTCTCTTTTTCTCTTTCTCTCTCTCTCTCTCTCGCGCGGTAGGTTAACGCGGGAGGTTGCGAATCGCGCGCGCGTGCTCCGAAGAAAAACAGTATGGTCGAAGCAAGCCTGCTCTAATTACACGTCGTTCTAAATTCTCGTTAAAATATTTCTTGTAGTAGACAGACGATGCTCTCGCGGTTCGCGGTAGCCTTTTGTTCCTTTCGCTTCTCTCGACGATTACGATACCTGAAATATATTTCTCCTTTACGTTTTCCACTATATGCGCGTTTCAATTAATGAACGTTGGAAATCTTCTTCATTTTCTTCTTTTGCCTTTGCTTTTGGAATTTACGATCGTTGATTATAATCTTTTCTTTTTTTTTTTATGAATTGATCAATGTTAATTCTCGTTGATAAAATGTTGTTTCAAGAGATTAAGAAAGGAGAATTTAAGTGAAACGTATTTACTTATCATTTTTACATATTTATTGCAATTTTTCTTTTTTTTCTTTTTTTTTTTTTTTTTTTTTTTTTTTATGCGTTGTTTAATGTCGATCCATTTTGATAAAACACGTTTGGAGAGAATATTTAGGGGGAATCCCCCCAAAATAAAATTACTAAGTAAATGTATTCACTTATCATTGTCACATACCGATTACAATTTTGACATTTTCATAGGTCTATTAATGTCGATTCAAGTTGACAAAATGCATTCCAAGAGATTGAAAAAGAAAAAGGATTAAGTGAAACGCATTTGCTTTTATCATTTACCCAAGTTGATTAATATTTCAACGTTTTAATAAACTGATTAACGTCGATCCAAGCTGTGAAAACGCATACCAAATGATTAAAAAAGAAAAAAGGGGGTTAAGTGAAACGCATTTGCTTATCATATTCCTACATTGATTAAGATTTCAACATTTTCGTATATTGATTAATCGATTCAATTCGATGAACGGTGAAAACTCGTTTGAAGGAATTACATTACACATAAAAAAAGAGATTGAATGAGAACAAAAAAAAAAAAAAATAAATTCGACGAAATATTTGTCGTTCGTTTTAGCGAAACTTGATTGAAAGGTTTTTTTAATCGAAAAGAGAGAAAATAATGGGAGGAGGGAAAAAAGGAGGGAAAAAAAAAAGAAAAAAGGGAAATGGAAAAGGAGAGAAAAGAGTAAAGGAAAAAAAAGAAAAGAAAAGAAAAGAAAAAAAAAAAAAAAAAGAAAAGAATGAACGACACTACGTTTGACTGAACGCACTCACGAGAGAAGGTGCCGGCATTATAGAGACCTTTGTGACACTCTGGAGAGTCCGGCGAGTGCAGATGGCAGCGTTCGACGAGATAGCGCTGATTTATGATAGGTCGGATCGTTCGGTACCGTGCGTTTCGGTTCGATCGTTAGAAAAGCGAGTAAGAGACCGAACGGTACTGAACGATGAAGTAGAAGTAGAAGTAGAAGTAGAAGGAGAAGAGAGCCGACTTACTAATGGCCTAAGTCGAGAGGACTTCCCGATCCTCTTCGTCAGCGTCGGTTGGTTGCCCGATCGAAGAGGAAGAGGTGAAAAGCGTTCCGTTGCTTCTTTGTCGATAAATTTTAACTAGAAGATCCATTAACTAGCGCGCGTTTATACGACGAGTAGACCCGATAGAGAAGCCTCAGACTCGGTGCCCATCTGTTGTTCGTCGTTTGTAAATGATAGAAAAAAAAAAGGTTTCGATAGATAAGAGAGAGAGAGAGAGAGAGAGAGAGAGAGAGAGAGAGAGAGAGAGAGAGAGGAGGGGAGAAGAACATTTTTTACTCGAAGACATCTTCAAAGTCTTTCGCGTGGGAGACACTTTACGGTCACGTTTTTTTTTTCTTGCTTTCTTTTTCAATTTTTTTTCTCTTTTTTTTTTTCGACGAAATTAATATCGATCTTTTTGAAAGGTACCTATATTGTATCTTTAAAAATAGAAGTCGTATTGGAGCCAGTTGTATGACTTGAATAAAAATGATTGGAAGAAGATAATGTTATAGTTAAATAGAATCGGCCGAGGAAAATTATTGTATTGAGTATTGAGTGCTTATGACGAAAAGGAAAAGAAAAAAAAAGAGGGGGAAAAAGAATAAATAAATAAATGTGCTGGGAAAAAAGGAAGGATTATTAAAAATTAATAGTATCTTTTGATAATTCATGATTTTCGATGATAAACGAATTGTTGATGATAAAACAATTTGTTGCGATACGATATTGATTGCAACGTCAGAATGAAAGAGAGAAGTAGAGCATCACGCGCGTGCGTTTTTTTTTCGATTGAATCATTAAAAACTAATTTGCACATTGATAATTCTCATGCGAAATGAATAAGAATCGAGAACCCCCTCCCCCAAAAAAAGATAAAAGAAAAAAAGGAAAGAAAGAAAGTTAATAGTTGAAAAATGAAAGCGTCGTTATCCTAAGTCGAACTATTATTTCTCTTCTCGTTACATAGATGCGTTTCGTTTCTCGTTGCGGATACACGATGCCAGTCATTTTTACGTAACTCGAACGTTCGAAAAATAGTCAATCTCTTTTCCTCTCCCTTCTCGCTCTCCTCCCTCCTTCTCCCATTGCCTCTTCTCTATCCATCTTTTTCTCTCTTTCTTTCTCTCTCTCTCTCCCTGTCTCTCTTTCTGACCGATACATACGTCGCTTTGATTACGAGTCGACTTGCGTCAGCCTTTTCTAGTAGACGGAAGAAGAGAGGAGGCTTGGTGATCGACGTGAAAATCACGTTGCTGTTATTTTTCCTCACTTATGTACGCGCCAATTTGAGATTGAACATCCGTGAGAGATATTGTGGGAGGAATAAAAATCAAAGCGAACGTAGAAAACCGGTTCGACGGCGCTATCTCATCCCACTCCACCCTACCTACCCCATCCTACCCCACCTCATCCCATCCCCATCTTCTTCTAGCTCTTTATCCTAAGTCAAGGATGAAACAAGCGGAACTCACTGACGCACGGATTTTTTTATATATATATATATATATATATATATATATATATGGATGTGCGTGCATTTATTCGTTCTATATTCTTTGAATAACATAATTTCTATAATTGCAGATGAACCAACAGTGCAAGGTCTGTGGCGAGCCAGCAGCAGGTTTTCATTTCGGTGCTTTCACATGCGAGGGCTGTAAGGTGAGGATTTTTTTTCTTTTTCTTTTTTCTTCTTTTTCTTTTTTTTTTCTATTTCTTTCCAGCATTATTTCTTTATTACATATCAAATTGATCGCACATGAACTCAATACACACATACACACATCGATTATCTTTATTTATGGGAAAAAATCGAGGAATGTTTTACACAGGCTGTGAGTCATTTAGCTAACGTAAAAAGTAAGAGCAAATAGAGCGACAAATAAAGCATTCTGAGCGATTACATTAATAATTGATATTCCTACAATGATTATAAAGACTATTGTAAAATTTATTAGGTGGAAGAAAGAAAAAAGTTTAATTTAATTAAAGACAATATATGTATATATATATATATACACATATTAAGTCATATCGTTCTTATACATAAACATTCAAATACCTATATAGGCAATAACTATTTGTTAAGTGATTCACCCTGCGTACAAAGGCGCTCGTGGTCTGGTTAATTGCACGCTCGAACTACTGCGACATTGAGTTCCGCTTGTTCGACGAGATAAGCACGTTATCATGTGCTATCGATCGTAAATAAATTCTACGTTCGACCGAAATAGAAGGAAGAAATCTAATGAAAGTGGCAATATACGTATGTCAATTGAAACGTTAAAGTGTTCGCGTTGCTATGTTGACGTTCTTGTCTTCAACTTTTCTACGCTTTTACTTTTCTTATTTTTTTCTTTTTCTTCTTTTTTAAGAATAAAAGTAGGAATGGCGCATGCATGCGCGCGCGCACACACACACACACCGAATAGTGATTTTAGGCACGCGCAGCTGCCACTGTCACATCGACGATCATTCCTATGCGATTTATACTCCAAGTTTCGTTCCTCTCGAAATCGTAAAGCTCGACGGGCGGTCCGACAAAACTCGCTGTCCGCCTGGCACTCCAGTTTTTAAAAGGAGGAACGAAGGTTAATAAGCTCCTTTCCTTCTCGGTGAAAGTAAGAAAAAAGAGAGAGAGAGAGAGAAAGAAAAGAAGAAAAAAAACGAAAAAACCAAAAAATGAGAAAGAAAATCGAAGGAAAGAAAGCCAGTTTGATCTCATTTTCTTTTTCGACGATGAAACAAAAGAAAATAAAAATAGGAAGAAAAAAGAAAACAACGTCATTACGTCACCTTAAACAGAACAAAAGAAGAAGAGAAAAAAAAAGAAAATAAACGAAACAAGAGCAAACGATATCTCATGATTTACTTTACATATCGAAAAAAAGAGATTCGATTGCGTTGAGCCTGAAAGGAATTACGAAAAAATTCAGTCAAAAATGTGAAAAAGTTAGATATCCGTAAGGATCAAAGTTCATCGGAGGACGAAATAGGATAGGTCGCGCAGACAGGTGAAACGTAGACAGGCAAGCAGGCAGGCAGGCAAGCAAGCAAGCAAGCAAGCAAGCAAGCAAGCAAGCAAGCAAGCAGGCAGGCCCAGTAAACTTGTATCGATATCGGCTAGAAGAGAGGAAGAGGAAAACCATCGAGAGAGTCTCGTTAGGCAAGGTTTATTTCTCCGAAGGGTGTTGACCCTTGCTCTCGTCCCACTAATGTGGTACACCGTCGAGAGAATATCGGTACCGCATACTAAGTGACCCATCCGATAGTAATTGGACCTCATTAAGGCAACAACGGGCAATGGTCTGTATCCGTCGTCTTCCTCCTCCTCCTCCTCCTCCTCCTCCTCCTCCTCCTCCTCCTCCTCCTCCTCCACCACCTCCTCTTCCTCCTCTATTTCTTCTAATACTACTACTACTACTATTACTACTACTACTATTATTAGTACCTATTACTTCTTTTACTTCGCTTAGTCGTAGCTATCGCGTGCGTTCGATTCTTTACGAATAGAAAAATCCAAAAGACGAAGAGATAAAAGACATTTTAGGTTAAATTAGAGTCTCTTTCTCTCTCCTCTCTCTCTCTCTCTCTCTCTCTCTCTCTTTGTGTGTGCGTGTATGTATGTCTGTTTCTTTCTCTCTTATCATCCGGTTTCATTCTCTAAGATCAATACCTCTTCTCTTAAATACATACTCTTCAATTTTTTCAACTTACACAATAATAATAATAATAATAATAACAACAACAACAACAACGTGTAAGCATCTTCGTAATAGTAGAACGAACGAATGTCTGTGTGTTGCGTAAATATGGTAACATTGTACAATTACCCTTTGCACTTTTGCAAACGCGGAGAATCTCACTTTCGCTACCGTAAACGCGCCGTTCCCATTTGGTCCATTCTCGTATATATGTATGTATATATCTCTCTGTGTGTATGTATGTATGTATTTATATATATATATATATATATATATGTGTGTGTATAATACGATTCTTATTTAACTTCCATCGTCGTTTCTTTTTTTCTTTCTTTCTTCCTTCTCTTTTTTTTTCTCGGATCAAGTCAAATAGAAAGAAGAAGGATCCTTTATTTCGAAATTCGAATGAGAAATGATGTACTATTTTCGAGTTGCGTACGTATTTTTTTCGTAAAAAAAAGTTTTATTAAGGGTGGTGGGGGGAGTGGATATTTAAATAGCTTAGTAAATGTTGGTCCTCTATTTACGCTAAGCGTAGTTTCATGCTCGAACGATTATCAAACGAAAGGAAAGAACAAGAAAAAAATGAAAAAGAAACGAAAAAATTCGAAAAAGAGAAAGAAAAAAAATCAAAGATATGAATCGTGATTATATAAACGAATGTGAGTCAGTTCGAAATTAATATTGTCGCGGGAGAATGCGTGGAAGAACGTCACACATACGTACGCACACGCACACACACAAATGAACAAACACACGAACGTACGGCGGCACATACAAATACATGGAAATACTCGAAACGCGAGACACAGGTCCTTCCAAGGTTTCGATCTTATCGTGAGATATATAACGGCGCCATTCAAGAGAGAAAGAGTGCTCCTGATATCGAGAGAAAGAAAAAGCTCGTGTCAGAAATAGTTGGTGGAAGAGACCACCACCCCATTTAAGAAGGATTCTCTCGTATCGTTCTTTTCAATTTCTCTTCATTCCCTCCATCCCCGTTATCCCCTTTTTCCCTTTTCTTCCCGTTTATAAAATCATTCTGACGGTATGTAGCTAAGGACATAAAATATTGCAATGATATATTTTTATTTTATATATATATATATATATATATATATATATTTTGCGTGCGTGTGCGTATGATTAACATGTGATTCTTTTCTATATAAATAAAATTCTAATACAAATATATTTTGATTTTCGTTTAAATAATATTTAAATAATATTATACAATGTTCTCAAAGCTTTTAACGAACGGAATACGAATGATTATTTGAATAGGAATTAAATTAAATCGAGATAATTTGCAAAAGGAAGATAGATAAAAAGGAATGAAAATATATGAGATACAAATCTCGGCTATATATAATAGATCTAAACGGGTACTACTACTTCTAGATCTTTAAGGGTATCGACTATTCGTGAAAAATAAAAAAAATAAAAAAAAAAAAAAAAAAAAAAAATTAAGAGTATGCGCTGTTGGAGATTCGGAAATATTTGAAATAATTTAGCTCGTGCGCGGGCGCGCGACTCTCTTCGGGATAAAAAACGAGAGAGACGCTCATTAGCATACTAACGACTGCCTCGAATTCTCTGCGTAACATCGAGAAAGAGAGAAAAGGAGAACCTTCCTCCTTCCTTTCCTCCCTCATTCCCTCCTCTATCCACAGCATCACTTCTCTTCGACCACGTCGTCCCTTCTCTTTGGGAAGACGACGCACGCTCCGGATCTTTCCCTCGGTCTTCTTCCATTTTTGGTGCCAGGAGGTACGCGACGACGACTCCCGTTCTCCAAATGTACGAAAGTCAGAAAATATGATCCTACCTCGTGTCCTCTTCAACGATTCGAAGTAATTCACGTTATCTTTTATTAATATTACATTTCTCTTCTTCTTTCCTTTTATCCTTTCTTTTTTCTTTTTTTTTTTCCTTTTCTTTCTCTTTTTCGATTAAACATAACCGTTAATATTCCATGAGGTTTTTCCTTTGCAATGAGTCTCAAGGATCAAGTTAATGTCTCTTCCTTCTTGAAGATTAATTCATTCATACATTCATTCATTCATTCATTAAAAATGAAAAACTAGAAAAAAAAGAAGACGAGTAAAGAGTAAAAAGAAGAAAGAAAGGATATACGTACGTCCCTGTTTTGAGATCGAGGAGTGTGTGTCGTCGTTTTCGGGTAGCGTTCGAATTCCACGTTCGTCGTCGCGTTCTTCGTTTCTCTATTTCTCTCTCTCTCTCTTTCTCTCCTTCCTTTTATTTCTCACGAGCGTTAAAATAAACGAAAGCCAGGTCGTCCGAAGGCCGAAAGAGCGAGAAGAGTGAGGAGGAGAAGAAGTGAGGAGGCAAGGCAGGGTTCGTATGAATATTTACGCGAACGAAGAGCCCTGCACCAATTCGCAAAAGAATCATTCTCTCTCTCTCTCTCTCTTTTTCTCTTACCTCGCGTATATATATATATATATATATTATATACATATACATATATTCGAAATCGCGTTTATCATGCAAATAGAGGAGAGCCCGTCCATTGTTTTTCGTGGTGCGAATTATGCAGGAGACTCAAAATTTGTCGGCTCTCTACCTCTCTCTGCCTTTTTACTTCTCTCTCTCTCTCTCTCTTTCTCTCACTCAGTCACACTCTCGGTTGGTCGTAAAAAAAAGAAAAAAAAAAGAAAAAAAAAATAAAAGGAAAAAGAAAATAAAAAAAGGCAGGCGTGATTCAGAGGGAGCTTCGGTTATTCATCGTTCGACAATGAGGCCGCGGCGACTCTTTTCCTTCGAGGACGTCAAAAGATGCTACAAAAGACTTTCGTTCGTTCGTTGTCGTTGCAAAATAACGGCGTGGCTCAAAAAAGAGAGAAAGAGAGAGAGAGAGAGAGAGAGTGTTCTTCTCTCTATAGAACGAAAGCGCATTTTGTTTCGGCACTTCGAAGCTCCCGTAAATTCGACGTGGTACTGACATATCCGGCGCGACGATTCGAAAAGGCACTTAGTTACTGGAACGCAAAACTTCCGCCGACGAGAGTCGACTTTTACGATCCACCAAGTGAAATTATAATGTATTCGGATCGTTTACCGATTTCTTCTCGTTCTTTCTTCCTTTTTCCGTGCGATAATTTCTTTTTTTTTTTTTTTTTTTTTTCTTTTCTTTTCTTCTTTCAATTCTT
This sequence comes from Vespa mandarinia, assembly GCF_050613455.1. NCBI lineage: Eukaryota > Metazoa > Arthropoda > Insecta > Hymenoptera > Vespidae > Vespa > Vespa mandarinia. Next base: position 1,039,327 of record NC_140824.1, read on the forward strand.
CTAACAAATTCGCATCTACCATTCATCGTTGTGTTATCGTATTTGTTTTATTCGATAAAACGTTTAGTGTACCAGAGTAAAATAATTTATATTATGAAAGATACGACTATAGTGAAGTATTACAAATGAAATAAAAAAGAAGAAAAAGAAATTCACATAGAAACCAAATCTCTCTCTCTCTCTCTCTCTCTCTCTCTCATAATTTCTATTAATTTTCAAAGATCGTATCGTATTCGAATTCGAATACTATTTGCGAACACCAAGTTACATTCGAAAATACCTTTGATAGATAGATCGATCGATTGGATTTTTTTCTTTTTTTTTTTCTTTTTTTTTTTTTTAAAGAGGAACAAGGCGACGCACTTGGAACAGCACAAACCGGCAATTTCCTCGAGTTCGATTAGAAATTCTCGTCACGATCAACAGATTAGTCGACCGGTTCGTTCTTTCCTCCGTTTTTTTTCTTTTTCTTTTTTTCTCTTAACTTCTTACCTCCTTCCCCTTCTTTTTTCTTCTATCTCTATCTCTCTTTCTCTCTCTCTCTCTCTCTCTCTCTCTATCATATATGTACGTCATTCATTTGAAATACGCGTTTGCGTTAGTCTCGATCTCCTTCTCGTAAAAATATATATGTCGACTTACACCAATAGTTTCATTTCTTCGTTGCAAATGGT